>NW_003852720.1:159778-164380 GCF_000181295.1 Otolemur garnettii
TCCCAGGCTATTGGTCCCTGGATGTCATCATTCATTATCCGGTGTCTAAGGAAAGGAGTATATTTTTAGCAGAGGCAATGTTAAGAGATAGTGAGTCTGGGCAAGATACTAACATTTAGGAGGTAACAACATTGAACTAAAGCATTCACAGAGTCCAAGGATTGTGTGAAACTGTCCGACAGAATCCCAAGGAACAGTAAAATTTAAATGAACAGGCAGAGGAAGAAGGTTGTCATCACAGAAGTTAAAGAAGGCAGGCCAGGCACCATGGCTCACACCTGTTATTCTAGCACTCTGGGAGGTGGAGGTGGGTGGATCCCTTGAGCTCAGGATTTGGAAACCAGCTTGAGCCAGAGCAAGATCCTGTCTCTAAAAATAGCTGAGCATTGTGGTAGGTGCCTGCTGTCCCAGCTACTTGGGAGGCTGAGGCAAGAGGATCACTTGAGCCCAAGAATTTGAGGTTGCTGTGAGCTATGACAGTGCCATGGCACTCTAGCAAGGGCAACAAAGTGAAATTAAAAAAACAAAAACAAGAAGTTAAAGAAGTAGAACATTCTAAAAAGAAAATGACCAACAGTATAAAATACTATAGACCAAGTAACATGAGCTTGAAAAGTGTCCATTGGCTCGGCACCTGTGGCTCAAGCGGCTAAGGCGCCAGCCACATACACCTAAGGTGGCGGGTTCGAACCCAGCCCGGGCCCGCCAAACAACAATAATGGCTGCAACCAAAAAATAGCCGGGCGTTGTGGTGGGCGCCTGTAGTCCCAGTTACTTGGGAGGCGGAGGCAGGAGACTCGATTGAGCCCAGGAGTTGGAGGTTGCTGTGAGCAGTGAAGCCATGGCACTCTACCCAGGGGCTCAGCTTGAGGCTCTGTCTCAAAAAAAAAAAGAAAAGTGTCCACTGAATTTTTTTTTTTTCTGAGACAGAGTCTCACCTTGTCACCTTTGGTAGAGTGCCATGGCATCATAGCCCACAGCAATCTCAAATTCTTGGGCTCAAGTGATTCCTTGCCTCAGCCTCCCAAGTAGCTGGGACTATAGGCACCCACCACAGGGCCCAGCTATTTTTAGAGATGGAGTATCACTCTTGCTCAGGCTGGTTTCAAACCCATGAGCTCATATAATCCACCCACTTTGCCCTCCCAGAGTGCTGGGATTACAGGCATGAACCACAGCACCAGGCCTGTATCCACTGAATTTATAACTAGGAAATCACTGCTGTAGTCAGAGCAGTTTCAGTAAAGTGGTTAAAACTAGAGTAAAACTGAAGTGAACTGAGGAGTGAGCAGAAGATCAGGATATAGAGAAATTATGGGAAGACCTACTCTTTGACAATGTGGCTAATCTTCATCATTCCTATATATCTATGAAGGAAGGCTGTTTTTCCTAATTTTTTTATGAGTGAATAAGTATATTTATATATAGAAAATAAGAACAGCTAGTATTTAATAAAGTGCTTATAACTTGCCAGCACTATTCCAAGAACTTTATATAATGTTATCTCATTATTCTGCACAATAACTCTATCACATAGCATTTAGAGGTTAAGATCTGCTCAAGGTTATCCAATTATTCAGTAGCAGAGACAGGCAGACTCTGCAGTCTGACTCCAGAGTCCATACTCCTTACCACTACATTGCATTGGAGAGTCAGAGACCACAGCATCTGAGTCAGAGGGCCTCATACAACACAGGCGCTCAAAAATTAATTTACTCAAACCTTACATGATATATCCTCTTTTTCTTTCTTCTAAGGGAGAAAAAGGGAGAAACTCCTCTCAGCCTAAATACTATTTGAGGGTGATATTGAATTTACCAAGTACTAGGGAATCTAATGGGATAAGAGACAAGAAATCTGAATTCTAGTCTAATTCTGCCTAATTGCCATTTAATTTGGACAAACCATCTAGTAAGCCTATGCACCCTTCATTTTTCTCAGCTATAAAGTAAGTATGATAATTCCCAATCCACCTAACTTACAGTGTTAGTATGAGGTAAAACACTGTTACTAATACTTACAGTGTTAGTATGAGGTTTTCCTATAGGTAAAACATAGGAAAGTGCTTAGAAAAAATTTAAATGTCATGTGACCTGAGATTTTCTCATGTGATGATAATGTGAGCACCAAAAAGAACCAGTTGGGGGCAGCACCATGCAGCACTTTAGATCCTTGGAAAAGGCAGATCAGCTTTGGCAAGGCAGAGAGAAGGGCTAAAAATATATCTTCCAATTTCTCGAAAGAGAAACTTCTTGATCTGCTTCATCCTGCTTGATAATCCATCTTTGAAAAATCTCAAAATAAGGCAGAATGACAGCATAAGCACCATGCCTTCTTCTCTTCACTCTGTTTGAGTCTACCCAAGGCTCACATCTGAGATACCCATTTGGTGAAAAAAAACTGAGCCTGTGAACTCCAGGTTATACGGTGGCAAGGAAGCTGACATCTAATCACGCACGCATATTTCTTTAGCTCTGAGAGTCAAGAGCTCAGAAGAGATGGTTTGAAGTCTTTGGCATGGTGAGAGTGTGGCATGGAAGGCCTGTCTTCATGAGCCACTCAGGCTTCCCAATTGAGTGTCAGGCAGAAAAGACTGATGAAAAGCCTGTGTGTATGCTCTCTGCAGGCCAAGTGAGGCCAGGACATTTGGTTCTATTTCAGAGAGACATATTTCCTCTGCTCAGCAATGTCTCTAAAGGCCTGAGAACTCCACAGACCAAGCCACGGAAAGGAGAGAACAGGAAAAAGATGAGAGAAGATGAGGAATCACGCTGCTAGCAGATTCTGGCTTTTCTAGGTAAGATGGAAAATGCACACACCAAGAACTAGACAAGGAAAACAAATGGAATTTTCTTTTAAAACCCATTTCATTAGCCTGCCTTTGGTGAATACACTGGTGGGGCTGATAAGTCCCTTGGCCCTCAGAAACCACATCTCAGTATCTCAAGACTTTTGCATACATGAGGAACAGAATTTTGAGATCTGCCAAGACTTCTAAGTTGCTCCACACTAAATGTGCCCATTAGTTGGAATGTTCACTTCCCGACACTGCTCCCAGTGCACACTCAGCTGGTCTGGCCTCTGAACAAATAAATCCCCCTGCAGGAAGCAGAGACTGCACTAGCACATGCAGCTTTTCCGGATGGGGATAACAGCTGCTTTGCTTTCATTTTATTTCAGTCTGCTCCCTCAGGCAATGCTATAAAACAACCTAATGCCTTGGGCGGCACCTGGGGCTCAAGGAGTAGGGCACCGGCCCCATATACTGGAGGTGACAGGTTTATATCTGGCTCCAGCCAAAACCTGCCAAAAAAAAAAAAAAAACAACCAAATGCCTTGGCAATACATTCAAATAACTCAATAAAGAAACTTTAACATTTTTTATTGTTATTTTAAACTTTCAAGTTCAAAAAATTATGATATAGCCAACAGAATGTGTTCTAGGTACTCTAACACCCCTCAGTGACTATTACCTATACCAGCTTTACCTATATTAAAGCCCATCTTTCCTCCTCACCATCTAACAAAATACTGTAACAGCGTTTCTTCCATTTCTTTTGTGTCTGATACTTTATTTCATTGAAGATATACACCCTTTTCCTAGAAGGCATTCAATAACTTGGGAAATAAGTTATATTATGTAAGTAAATCTTTATTATTAAAATGCAAGAAATCATTATGCCAGTATCTTTTCTTAAATCACCAAAGGGAAAGATAAGTGGACATTCACTTCTGCGCTTAGGAATATCAGTTCAGATTATTTCTACAAACATTTCTTGAGTACACCTCCCTTTACTTCCATTACCCACATGAGAATAAAAACCTGTCTGTTTGCATCAACACTATATTCCTCAGTGTTTAGAGCAGTTCCTGTAATGTGGGTATATAAAGATGAACAACCCTTAGTTTACAGCTTGAAGATGTTCACAGAGAGCGATTTCAGTAAGCAAATAATACCATTAACTCTACAGCAGCATTAAACAGTGGCAGTATGAAAGTAGAGACTAACTGCCTGGGGAGTCTGGAAGGTTTCAGAGAGGAAATAACATCCGAGTTGGATCCTATAAAATACTTAGGAGTTGTTGCTATGGATGAATGTTTGTTGTGTCTTGCAAAACTCATGAATTTGCATGTCATGCTTGCACAGGGGCCATGCTAAACTTCTCAGTATCATTGCAACTTTATTTTATTTTATTTATTTGTTAAAGACAGAGTCTCACTTTGTCGCCCTTGGTAGAGCCCCATGGTGTCACAGCTCACAGCAACCTCCAACTTAGGTGATTCTCTTGCCTTAGCTCCTGAGCAGCTGGGACCACAGGTGCCCACCACAACGCCCGGCTATTTTTTGGTTGTAGTTGTCATTGTTGTTTGGCAGGCCCAGGCTGGATTAGAACCTGCCAGCTCTGGTGTATGTGGCTGGTGCCTTAGCTGCTTGAGTCACAGGTGCCAAGCCTCCTTTTATTATCTTGATTATGTAAAAGAGAATTTGAACAAAGAATTCTTCTAACATTTTGTTTTTCTGTTATTTTTGCTTTACACATGTTGGTCTTCTATTGGCTGTATCTGTATCAACATCTGCTAGGCAAAGCTTTTCTGGAGTTT
>NW_003852720.1:165046-166321 GCF_000181295.1 Otolemur garnettii
CACCCGGCTATTTTTTGGTTGCAGACATCATTGTTGTTTGGCGGGTCCGGGCTGGGGATTCGAACCCGCCACCTTAGGTGTACGTGGCTGGCGCCCTAGCCGGTTGAGCTATAGGCGCCAAGCCAAGCCCAAGAGTTTGACGTTGCTGTGAGCTATGATGCCACCGCATTCTACCCAGGGTGACAGCTTGAGACTCTGTCTCAAAAATAAAAACAAAAAAGAATAGTCAAAACCATAGAGACAGAAAGTAGAATGATGGTTGCCAGGGACTGGGGAAAGGAGGGAATGGGGAATTTAAAAGATAAAAAGAGTTGTGAAGATGGATGGTGGTGATGGGTGCAAAATACTATGAATGTGGCCAGGCACAGTGGCTCACACCTGTAATCCTAGCACTCTGGGAGGCCAAGACGGGAGGATCCCTTGAGCTCAGGAGTTAGAGACCATCCTGAGGAAGATCAAGACCCTGTCTCTACTAAAAATAGAAAAACTATAGCCAAGCCTCGTGGCAGGCACCTGTAGTCCCAGCTTCTTGGGAGGTTGAGGTAAGAAGATCTCTTAAGCCCAAGAGATTGAGGTTGCTGTGAGCTATGATGACGCCACAGCACTCTACTCAAGGCAACAGAGTGAAACTCCGCCTCAAAAAAGAAAATATTGGCTTGGCACCTGTGGCTCAAGTGGCTAAGGCGCCAGCCACATACACCTAAGGTGGCGGATCTGAATCCAGCCCAGACCCACCAAACAACAATCATGGCTACAACCAAAAAATAGCCAGGCGTTGTGGCAGGAGCCTGTGGTCCCAACTACTTGGGAGGCAGAGACCCACTTGAGCCGAGGACTTGGAGGTTGCTGTGAGCTGTGATGCCATAGCACTCTACCCAGGGGGACAGCTTAAGGCTATTTTTTTTTTTTACAAATGTATTTAATACCATGGAACTATACACTTAAAATGATTGACATGGTAAACTTATGTTATATATATTTTAACCACAGTATGAGAGAGGGAGAGAGAGAGCCCTCCAGAGTTCTTTAGTCCCTTCCACTATGTGAGGACACAGTGAAAAGATGGCCATCTATGAACCAGAAGTGGGCCTTAAACAGACATTGAATCTGTCAGCACTTTCATCTTGAACTTCCCAAAATCTGGAACTTTAGGAAATCAATTTCTGTTGTTTATAAGCCATCCAGTCTGTGAACTTTGTTACAGTAGCCCAAATGAACTACAATAGTTGTCTATGCTGACAAGTGTAGGTTCTTCTTCTTCTTCTTCTTCTTCTT
>NW_003852720.1:166610-180727 GCF_000181295.1 Otolemur garnettii
CTTGAGCCACAGGCGCCGAGCCTCTATGTCCTTCTCAATAAAGTGCCATGGCATCCACAGCAACCTCAAACTCTTAGGCTTAAGCAATTATCTTGCCTCACTCAGTTTCCCAAGTAGCTGGGACTACAGGCACCCAGGCCACAATGAATGCCCGGCTATTTTTTTTGTTGCAGTTGTTTAACTGGCCCAGGCTGTGTTCAAACCTGCCGCCTCAGTGTATGTGCTACGGGTGCCAAGCTGAGTGTAGGTTCTTCTTACATACATCTTTTATAGGGCCGACGGGGTGGGAAGTCATCACTTCAAGCATAAACAGGCACATAAACATGCCCACACAGAATATTCAGGAGCAGCTCTAGCCATTATTTACCTTTACTTGAGGTAAATATACCCAGGATTCCCATTCCCAACTCTTATTGATTCTAGTCAGCTACAATAGTCTCACCCAATCATAAACTATCAAAACAATAAGACAAAATGGTAGCTTTTTTTGTTTTTTACTTTGAATTATCAATGTACTGATACCTACAATCAAACAAGCTTATCTCTCAACAGTGGGAGAATACCCACTGAAAAGTCTACCAACTGACCTGGAGTTAGGGCACTTACCTCAGGTAGATAACTGTATTGCCATCCAACTAGCAGAGATCATTTGCTGCCACCTAATTAGCAGCACTGTATTAACAAAGATCCACCCCTCCTCTATCCATCCACCTACTCAAACACTGAAAACCTACTATGTGAAAACACAAAGGTAAGTGGAATAAGTCTCTGCCCTTAGTTCACAGTCTAGTTGAGAAGACATATAATCAACTAACACTCTTTTTCATACAAGTGAATAATGTGATCAGACATGCCACACAGAGATATTCTAACAGTATATAGAGAACTATGTGGAAAGACCCAGAATTGAGGGTGGGAAAACAAGTAGGATAACGAATCCTGGTTAAGACAATGGCTACAATAATGGAAAGGAGATTAATATCTAAGCAAAGTCTCAGAATTAGTATCAGCAGGATTTGGTGTTTGAGCAAAGTTAGGGAGTAATTAAAAGAGATAAAGTATACAAAGACCAACTAGCATGGTGTACTAGCTCCTAGTACATGACTAATTCTTCCCACTATAAACATCTTTTTTTTTTTTTTTTTGAGACAGAGTCTCACTTTGTCGCCCTCGGTAGAGTGCTGTAGCATCACAGCTCACAGCAACCTCAAACTCTTTGGCTTAAGCAATTCTCTTGCCTCAGCCTCCCCAGCAGCTGGGACTACATAGAGGCACCCACCACAACTCCCGGTTATTTTTTGGTTGCAGTTGTCATTGTTGTTTAGCTGGCCCGGGCTGGTTTCGAACCCACCTGCCTCCGTGCATGTGGCCAGCACCCTACCCACTGAGCTACGGGCGCTATCAACATCTTATCATCATCATCCTTCCCCTAGGTTGTTCCATTCCCTTTGTAACTAGTCTTCTTGCCCCCTTTTGCATCTTGAAAAGATTTAGCCCTCACTCCAACCCATTTTCCACAATTCAGCCAAAATAATTGTTCTGAAATGCTATCTTAAGCAACTCCCCTATTATAATTATTTAGTAATGCTCTATTACCTCTAAGATAAAACCCTAATCCTCAGCATGGCACACAAACCCTTTCACTCCTGCTTATAAAGGTCTAACTCCTATTTACCGGCACATAGGTAATTGCTGCAAAGGGACATTGCTGGTCCCTTTACCTGGAACACTCTCCCCCATCTAGGTCTGGCTAATATTCACTCATTGTTAAGGATTCAGTTCCATTTATTGGCAACCCATAGGCAGGACTGGAGTAAGAAAGACAATCTATGCAAAAAGAACACAAAGATAACAAAGAACAGGGTACAGGGATTGGTAGGTATTCCTTTTTCTCTTTCTGTGTAAGTAGAAGAGAAGAAATGAAGCTAAAAAGTTAAGATGGACAGTACAGTATAGTGGAAAAGCCCACAAACACAGACTGCCAAGGATTAAATTTCACCTCTTACTACTACTAGTTGTAAAGCCTGAGTTGGTTACTCAATTTCTTTAGTATACCTCTATAAAATGGAAATAATAATAGTAACTAACCAATACAGTTGTGAAAATTCAGTAAGTTGATATATATAAAATGCTAATAGTAATGTCAAAGAAAGTCATCAATGTCAGTTATTATTTTATTTCCATTATTATACATATTATTAGTGTAGAAGTTCTAACATACCAAGATGAAGCATCTATAATTAATTTGGCAGACCATGTGGGCCACTGAAATTTAGAAGTAAAGGTAGAATACGATTTGATAATGGTTGAATTATGTAACCCCCAAAAGCATGTTCAAGTCCTAAACATTACTAACTATAAATGTGACCTCGCTTAGGAATAGGGTCTTTATAGATGTAATCAAGTTAAGATGAGGTCATACTGGAATGGGTTAGATCCTTCATCTAATATGACTGGTATTGTTTTTTCTTCTTTTTTTTTTTTTTACAGACAAGGTCTTATTCTGTTGCCCAGAGTGAAGTGCAGTAGCACAATCACAGCTCACTGCAGCTGTCAAATCGTGGGCTCAGGTGATTCTCCTAACCTCAGCTTCCCAAGTAGCTGGGACAATAGACACAAGCCACCATACCTGGATCATTTTTTTTCCCCCAGCATCTCACTTTGTCACCTTGGGTATAATGCCATGGCATCATAGCTCACAGCAACCTCAAACTTTCAGGCTTAAGTGATCCTCTTGCCCCAGTCTCCTGAGTAGCTAGGACTACAGGCACCTGCCACAACACCCGGCTATTGTTTTAGAGACAGAGTCTTGCTCTTGCTCAGGCTGATCTCAAACTCTTGAGCTCAAGCAGTCCACCCACCTCAGCCCCCCAGAATGCTAGGATTACAAACGTGAGCCACTAGCCCAGCCTATGCCTAATTAAAAAAAAAAAAATCAAAGTCTCATTTTGTTGCCCTCAGTAGAGTACCATTTCATCATAGCTCACAGCAACCTCAAACTCTTAGTCTCAAGCGATTCTCTTGCCTCAGGCTCCTGAGTAGCTAAGACTACTGGTGCCTGCCAAAATGCCTGGCTATTTTTAGAGACAAGGTGTCCCTCTGTTTCAGGCTGGTCTGGAATCCTGAGCTCAGGAAATCCACCCGCCTAGGCCTCCCAAATGCTAGGATTACAAGCGTGAGCCACTGTGCCTGGCCCTTTTTTTTTTAATTTAGAGAAGGAGTCTTGCTATGTTGCCTAGGCTATTATTAAACTCCTGAGCTCTGATATTCTTACAAAAACAAAGAAAATAAACACATACACACAGAGAAAATGTCATGTGATGATGGAGGGAGAAATTAGGAATGACACATTTCTAAGCTAAGAAACACAACCCCCAAAAGCTAGACAGAGGCAGGGAAGGATCTAGGCTCTCATAGAGCCTTCAGAGAGAATTTGGTCCTACAAGGACTTTAATTTTGGACTTCAGCCTTAAGAATAAATTTTTGTTTTTATAAGTCACTCACATTGTTGTGCTTTGTTACAGCAGCTCTACGAAACTAACATATGTCCAAAACTGCATTTTAGAATGATCTTATGGATAGCAGGGTAGAAGAACTAAAGGCAGGTTTGGAGGGTATTACAACAGCCAGGTGATCAAACATCTGACTTAGAGGACTGTTACAGGCATGAAAAAGTAGACTACATCAATATGCAGAGATAAAATCTAAAAGCCAGCAAATGAATGGAAGATATGAGGAATGAGGAACAAGATCCAAAGGCCACTCAAGAGGTTCCAAATTCAGATGTTCAAAACAGCAATGGGAAGAGATGCTAGAATCTTACCTGACTCATTGTTCCATCAGTTAAGTCAGAAACCTGTCAAAAACCAGCATCAATGTCAAACAGCCAAGTCAGTGGCTTATCAGACCTCTGTGCTGTAGATGAGCCCTCTGCAGAGAAGGGCCCTGACCTAGTTTTTCACTGTAGTCTAACAATGCTTTTGTACTGGCTGCTGTATGTTTGTTGGTTAGCTCCAAACACAAAAGCTAGTTAGTCGACATCCCATCCTGCTGGCTTGGTTTAAAGAAGAAAAGAAAGCTTTGTTACTGCCCTGGGTAATTCCAGGACAGGCATCCCAAGAGTGCCCTGTGGGAGGCTTGTGTTCCAAAGGAGTCTCCTGTTCTCAGCCTGAGGATCTACAGCCACAAGCGTACATCCGCCAAAACCTGAGTTTGCCGTGGTTCAGCCTCTAGTCCAGGAGGTTGAGTAGGGCCTGCCTGACTGAAAAGGTCAGTAGTAAAGAGCTGACTCAAAAGAAAAAGGGAACACTAGTTCTGGGTACAAAATAAAAGGGTTTTACTAACCCAAAATATGTTTCAGAATATTTAAATGTTTCACTCTCTCTGCCTTCACATATGCTTATCTACTGTCCAGAATAACATTCTTCCCCTTCACATTGCTATTTATAATTATTTGTCCTCCTAAACCCAGCTTGAGCCCCTTATGGAGGAAGGCATTCCCTGATACTCCATCTGCTTCTCTGTGCCATTTTAGCATCTTGCATGTCTTTCCATTATTGCTCATTACACATCACATGGCATCATTACATTGAGGGCAGGAACTAGGTCTTTCTCAACTTTGTAAGCCCAGTATCCAATGAACAATGAAAGTGTTGTATAGACAAATGCATAATTGTAACTTTTTGAAACATTCTTTTCATCCTTTTTAAAATTTTAATAAACAAGGAAATCAAGCCCAGAGAATTTAAATAACTTTCCTATGATTATTCAACTAGTAAATGCTAGAGTCTAGATTTGCATCCAAGCCTTTTGTCCTCAAAGCTCAGGCTCCTTCTATCCAGGAGCTTACACTTGTACGGGGAAGTTAAAGTAAAAACAATTTTAATAAGTGAAAGAATGTGTAATAAGAAAAATACAAGGCTCGGCGCCTATAGCTCAACCGGCTAAGGCGCCAGCCACGTACACCTAAGGTGGCGGGTTCGAATCCCCAGCCCGGACCCGCCAAACAACAATGACGGCTGCAACCAAAAAATAGCCGGGCGCTGTGGCGGGCGCCTGTAGTCCCAGCTACTTGGGAGGTGGAGGCAGGAGACTCGCTTGAGCCCAGGAGTTGGAGGTTGCTGTGAGCTGTAATGCCACGGCACTCTACCCAGGGGGATAGCTTGAGGCTCTGTCTCAAAAAAAAAAGAAAAATACAAAAGGGCTCAGCGCCCATAGCTCAGTGGTTACAGCCACATACGTTGAGGCTGGCGGGTTCGTGCCCTGCCTGGGCCTGATAAACAACAATGACAACTACAATTTAAAAAATAATAATAACTGGGCATTGTGGCAGGCACCTGACGTCCCAGCTACTCAGGAGGCTGAGGCAAGAGAATCGCTTAAGCCCAAGAGTTGGAGGTTGCTGTGAGCTGTGATACCAGGCCCTCTGCCGAGGACAACAAAGTGAGACTCTGTCTCAAAAAAAAAAAACAAAAAACAAAGAAGTATACAAAAATGCTACATAGGAAAAAATAGGAAAAAATAGGAAAAAATAGGAAAAAATAATGGAGAGAAACAAATAAGTGCTGGTAATGAAAGTTGAGAAGCGGGAAAGTACTGCAGCAAGGGAAAAAGAATCAGAAAAGGTTTTATTTTATTTTATTTTTTGAAACAGAATCTCTCTGTGACCCTTGGTACAATGCTGTGGCATCATAGCTCATGGCAACTTCAAACTATTAGGCTCAAGTGATCCTACTGCCTCAGCCTCCCAAGTAGCTGGGACTACAGATGTCTAGCACAATGCCTGGCTAGTTTTTCTATTTTTAGTAGAGATAAGTGTTGCTCTTGCTGAGGCTGGTCATGAACTCCTGAGCTCAAGCAATCTACCCATGTCAGCCTCCCAAAGTGCTAGGATTACAGGGCCTCGCTAGAAAAGATTTTATAAGGAAATAAGGTCTAGAAGGGAAGAAGGTTTCTACAGGACAGAGAGAAAAGAATATATTTCAGGCTGAGCCTAGAGGCCACTTGACTCCAGGAGTTTGAGGTTGTGAGCTAGGCTGATCCCATGGCACTCTAGCCTGGATAACAAAGTGAAACTCTGTCTCAAAAAATAAATAAATATGCCAGGGGTAGTGGCTCACGCCTGTAACCCTAGCACTCTGGGAGGCCAACACAGGTAGACTGCTGGAGCTCACAAGTTCAAAACCAACCTGAGCAAGAGCAAGACCCAGTCTCTAAAAAAAATAGCCAGGCATTGTGGCAAGTGCCTATAGTCTCAGCTCCCCAGGAGGCTGAGGCAAGAGGATCACTTGAACCCAAGAGTCTGAGGTTGCTATGAGCTACAATGCCACAGCACTCTACCAACAGCGACTAAGTGAATCTGTCACAATAAATAAATGAATAAATACATACATACATACCTATATTTTAAAGAGGAAAAAAAAAAGGAGAATATTCCAGGCTTATGAATAAAAAAAAACAACAGAGCAGGCTGTGCACAGTATCTCATTCCTATAATCACAGAGCTTTAGGAAACCAAAGCAGAAGAATCAAGGCCAGAAGATCAAGAAAAAAATCAAGAAAACACAGACCATGTTCAATAAACAAAAAATCCAGTTTTCCTGAATTATAGAGTATTTGCTAAAGAAGACAAGAACTAGGAGAAAAAAGGTAGGATTATACAAGGGCATAAAGGAGTACTGTTTATCCTAAATTCCATTTTTTACCTCTAGTTGGGCATCAAAATACTCTGTAGAGTTTTATTTATTATTTAAATTTTCTTTATTAGAGAGAACAGGATTTCACTATGTTGCCCAGGTTGGTCTCAAATTCTTGTGATCTTCAAGCAGCATATTTATTTTTAAATATAGATACTTTGGCCTCACCTTTAACCAATGAGAAAATCACTGAAGGTTTTTGAGCCAAGGAATGCCACTGATTACACTTTTATTCATTCAATCAACAAATATCATTCGACAAATTTGTCAGGCACCATGCTAGGAAACAATGGATATCGATGTAAATAAAACAATCTTTGCCATCAAGGAATTTATAATCTTAAAAAAAAAAATTAGCTGGGCATAGTAGCATGTGCCTAGCTAAGGCAGGAAGATTGCTTGAGCCCAGGAGTTGAAGGCTACAGTGATCCATAATTTACCACTGCAGTCCAACCTGGGCAACAGAGCGAGACCTTGTCTTTTTTTTTTTTTTTTTTTTTTGGTAGACAGAGTCTCACTCTGTCACCAAGGCTACAGTACCATGGCATCAGCCTAGCTCACAGCAACCTCAAACTCTAGGCTCAAGCTATACTTCTGCCTCAGCCTCCCAAGTAGCTAGGACTATGGGCACACACCACCACACCTAGGTTATTTTTCTATTTTTACTAGAGACAGGGTCTCACTCTTGCTCAGGCTGGTCTTGGACTCCTGAGCTCAAGAGATCCTCCTACCTCGACCTCCCAGAGTACTAGGATCATAGGCATAAGCCACTGGGGCCCAGCCAAACCTTGTATGTTTAAAAAAAAAAATTGGGAGGCTCAGGCAAGAGAATCGCCTAAGCCCAATAGCTGGAGGTTGCTGTGAGCTGTGATGCCAAAGCACTTTACTGAGAGCCACAAAGTGAGACTCTGTCTCAAAAAAAAAAAAGACACATTATATGATTCCATTTATATGAGGATATTAAAACATAGTCAAATTCATGGGAACAGAAAGTAGCATAGTGGTTACTAGGCAAAAGGGGGAACTGAAGTAATGGAATAGAGTTTCTATTTTACAAGATGAAAAAGATCTGGTGATAGCACATGCTTGTAGTCCCAACCTTCTTGGGAGAGCGAGGGAGGAGGATCACTTGAGCCCAGGAGTTCAAGGCTGTAGTGCTTTATGATTGAACCTGTGAATAGTCACTGCACTCCAGCCTGGGCAACATAGCAAGAACTTGTCTCTAAAAGAAAAAAAGAAAGAAAGAAAACTCCTGGAGATCTATTGCACACAATGTGAAAATATTTAATGCTAAATACTGATGGTAAAAAAAAGAAGAAGAAAAGATTTGTATTTTAGAAGGGCCACTCTGGCTATAGATTTAAGGTGTGAAACAAGGCTAACAGGGAGACTAGTTAAAAGGCTGTGACAAGAGATTATGATGGCAAAAGGAATTGGCATAAAATTAATGGATTCAAGATAGCACGGAGGTAAGACGGACAGGACATAGTGGTGATTGATAAGATGTAGAAAAAGGGAGAGGTCAGGAATAAAGGAAAAGGGAACTATTGTTTGTACAAGAGCTTAGTATTGTTTGTTTTTTTTTAAGACAGTCACACTATGTTGTCCTCGATAGAGTGCCGTAAAATCATAGCTCACAGTAACCTCAAACTCTTGGGCGTAAGCAATTCTCTTGCTTCAGCCTCCCAAGTAGCTGGGACTACAGGCTTCTTCCACAACCCCTGGCTATTTTTTTTTGTTGTAGTTGTTTAGCAGGCCCAGGTCGGGTTCGAACCCGTCAACCCCATTGTATGTGGCTGGCACCATAACCACTGAGCTACAAGCACCTAGCCACAGAGTTCAGTATTATACTAATACTTTTGCAAATTACTGATTCATTTAAACATTTATTGAGCAGCTACTGTGTCAAGTACTACAGAAGACTTCAGAAAATTATTCTGCCACCTTTGTAGAATAGCTTCTCATTTTTTTTTTTTTTGAAATTCACTAAACTGGTCCTTCACATAGTTATCTGCTTAATAATTATTTCTTCCTAAGCAATTGCTATCGGGGGTGAGACGACCTAACATAAGCACATAAAAAAATAAATGTCTATGACAGACTTTGGAAACCACAAATCTAAGAATTTCTTATCTAAGTAAACGATGGAGAACAGGATAATAGGGAAAGACCAAAGTAAAGAGAAAGTAAATATGTATCAGGTGCAGGAATGCCAAAGGCCCCTGAGTAGTAGCAATCTTAGAATATGCTGGGAAACCACCTTCCTTCCATAGACCTACTTGCTACAGATTCCAAAGTAGGAATAGCTCTCAAGAGCCAAAGCAGATCCAACTCCTGGGGATGATGCTACTTATCATGTTAAGAAAAACACACTTAACACAGTAACTAAGAAAATGATATGAAGGCTATGTTAACCAGTTCAATGAAAATATTTCAAATTGTATATGAAAACACCACACTGTACCCCATGATTGCATTAATGTACACAGCTATGATTTAATTAAAAAAAAAGAGGGGGGAAAAAAAAAAGAAAAACATACTTGACAAATCTATTAGAAACAGCCTAACTCAAAAAAATCCCTGTGAATTCAACCGTCACACTAGTTTAACAATCGTGAAGGGATTAGGAGAACAATTAGCTAGAAATCCCCCCCAAAATAACCTTTTAAATCTTTCTCCTGTCCTATCAGTACCAACATTTGTGAAAAGATTCATGGCCAACCTGACCTTGAAATAGACAGATATCTTTGTGGCTAACAGTTTGACTGTTGGAAACTATATTGAGGAGCAGTATTCATTCATTCGTTGATCCATTCACCCAACAAATATATACTATGTACCTTTATGTGCCAGTTACTAACAATAGCCAAATCCAAAGAGCTTTAAATTTAGTAAGTACAGGATTATAGTCAGTCAGAATTTGATTAAAGCTCAGCTCTGCCACTTAGCTAAGAGACCTTAGGTAAATTAATCTCTTTCTATGCCTCTGATTTCTCATCTATAGAATGGAAAAACTATCACCTATTTCTTTTTTTTTTTAAGAGACAGAGTCTCACTTTGTTGCCCTGGTAGAGTGCTGTGCAGTCACAGCTCACAGCAACCTCTGGGCTTAGGCGATTCTCTTGCCTCAGCCTCCCGAGTAGCTGGGACCACAGGCGCCCGCCATGACACCTGGCTATTTTTTTGTTGCAGTTTGGCCGGGGCTGGGTTTGAACCCACCACCCTGGGTATATGGGGCTGGCGCCCAACTCACTGAGGCACAGTGCCACCCACTATCACCTATTTCATGAGATTGTAAGATAATTAGACAAAATATTGAGAGGGAGTGAAAAAGAAAAGGTTTAGCAGGCTCTGGCACATAAAAAGCATTTAGTAAGAAAAACTGGCCAAGCATAGTGGCTCAGGTATTTAATCCCAGAACTTTGAGAGACGGAGGCAAGAGGATCATTGAGGCCAGAAGTTCAAGACAAGCCGACACAATACAGTAAGACTTATCTGTACAAAAAATAATTAGCTGAGTATGGCAGTTGCCTGCAGTCCCAGCTACTCTGGAGGCTAAGGCAGGAGGAACACTCGAGACCAAGAGTTCAAAGCTGCAATAGCTTTGAACTGTGCCTGTGGCTCCATGGTTAGGGCACCAGCCACCCCACTGGGGTTGGTGGGTTAGAACCTGACCCGGGCCTGTTAAACAACAATGACAAAGTATGATCATACCATTGCACTCCAGCCTGGGATGACACAGTGAGACTTTGTTGAAAGAAAGAAAAAGAAGGAGGGAAGGGGGAGGGATAGAGAGGGAAAGGGCAACTTAATGATGATTTTTTTGTTGTTGTTACTCAGGTGGTAATATAGCAGGTGTAAAATGTGTCCTTCCAAATCAACGAAATGTTTTCTAATGATGTGACAAACATAATCTAAACAAGAAATGTATCACTCAGAGTCCTCCTTCAAACACTGATACTCTATGAAGATACCTCCACTTGGATGTTCACTAAATCTCTGAAACTTAAACCTGTTCAAAACTGAACTCTTTTTTTGGTTTTTTGTTTTGTTTTGTTTTTTGAGACAGAATATCAGTCTATCACCTAGGCTAGAGTGGCATCATGCTAGCTCACTGCAACCTTAAGGTCTTAGGGTCAAGCAATCCTCCTGCCTTAGCTTCCTTAGTGGCTAGGATTACAAGTGACTGCCACCACACTCAGATAATTTTTTCTATTTCTAGTAGAACAGGGTTTTACTCTTGCTCAGGCTGGTCTCAAACTCCTAAGCTGAAGCAATCCTCCAGCCTGGGCATCCCAGAATGTTGAGATAACAGGTATGAGCCAGGTGCCCAACGACAATGGGCACCTTGATCATCTCCATTGTCTCACATCTTGTATTTGCTATACAGTCTTCCCCATTTCCATTAACAGCAACTATATTCTTTAGGTGTTCAGGCCAAAATCCTCACAGTTATCCTTGACTTCTTTCATCTTTGTATACCCT
The DNA here is from genome assembly GCF_000181295.1 of Otolemur garnettii. Taxonomy (NCBI): domain Eukaryota; kingdom Metazoa; phylum Chordata; class Mammalia; order Primates; family Galagidae; genus Otolemur; species Otolemur garnettii. The sequence goes on from NW_003852720.1 coordinate 177,791, forward strand.
ACATCCAATGCATCAGAAAAGCATGTTTTGGATTGTTGTTGTTTTTTCCCCTACTTTTAAAATAGAGCCAGAATCATCAGCTCTGCTTCTACTATTCTCATCTAAGTTATCATCATCTTTCATCTTTTTTTTTCTGTTTTTATTTATTTCACAATATTCATGCAATAGTCTCTTAACTGGTCTTCCTACTCTCACCCTTTTACATTTTTCAGTTATTTACCAAACAGTAGCCAGGACAATCTCATTAAAATATAAGTCACAAGGCTTGGTGTCTATAGCTCAACCGGCTAAGGCGCCAGCCACATACACCTAAGGTGGTGGGTTCGAATCCCCAGCCCGGACCCGCCAAACAACAATGACAGCTGCAACCAAAAAATAGCCGGGCGTTGTGGCGGGCGCCTGTGGTCCCAGCTACTTGGGATGCGGAGGCAGGAGACTCGCTTGAGCCCAGGAGTTGGAAGTTGCTGTGAGCTGTAATGCCATGGCACTCTACACAGGGGGACAGCTTGAGGCTCTGTCTCAAAAAAAATATGTAAGTCACAAAACCTCCAAAGACTCCACATTCATCCTTTGTAAAAGCTGAAGTTCTGACAATGGTCTGTTTATATGACTCTTATGATCTGGCCTGTGTTTCCTCTGTATCCCCTTACTATAGTTCTCTTTATTCTCTCCACTTTACCCTCCTTTCATTTCTTCAAACAGATTAGGTACATTTCTGCCTCCATGTCTTTGCATATGGTATTCTCACTGCCTAGAACACTTTCACATCCATGTAGCTATTCTCTCATCTCCTTAAGTTCTTGCCTCTTCTGTGAGGCCCTCAGTCCACATACTGTTTTGTTTTATTTTGTTTTGTCTTGAGACAGAGTCTCAAGCTGTCGCCCTGGGTAGAGTACCATCGCATCACAGATCATAGCAATCTCAAACTCTTGGGTGTAAGCGATTCTCTTGCCTCAGCCTCTCAAAGTGGCTGGGACTACAAGCATCCACCACAACACCCAGCTATTTTTTGGTTGTAGTTGTCATTGTTTGGCAGGCCCGGCCCGGATTCAAACCTGCCAGCTCTGGTGTACTTGGCTGGCACCCTATCTGCTGAACTACAGGCACTAAGCCTCAGTCCACATATTTAAAATTGCAAACCATCCAAGACTTATCACCATACATATTACAATTACTTTTCTTTCCTTTTTTTTTTTTTTTTTTGAAACAGAGTCTCATTTTGTCACCCTCGGTAGAGTGCCATGGTGTCACAGCTCACAGCAACCTCCAGCTCTTGGGCTTAGGGGATTCTCTTGCCTCAGCCTCCCAAGTCACTGGGACTACAGGCGCCTGCCATAACAACTAGCTACTTTTTGTTGCTGTTGTCATTGTTGTTTAGCAGGCCAGGGCTGGGTTTGAACCTCCCACCCTCAGTATATGGGGCCGGTACCCTACTCACTGAGCCACAGGCGCGGCCCTACAATTTCTTTTCTTGTTTAGTCTAACTCCTCTGCCCACTCCTTGCTGATTAAATTGTAAATTCCATGAGGGCAGAATTTTTTGTTGTTGTTGTTCATTATGTATTTCTAGTTTCTGGAATAGTGCCAGGGAGATGGTACAAACCAAATAATCATTTTTTGATGAATAAATGAACCAGAAGAAAGCAAGCAAGTCAGGGAAAAACTGCTTTGGACAAAGCAAACTAAATGAATTCTTCTATTATTTGTGAGTTAGACTGCCAACCTCAAATTCTTTTTTTCCAATGTCATAAAAAGTTACTAAAAATAAGAGAAAACATGTAGAACAATTTATTTATAGATTTTTTATTACTAAATGACCAAAGCAAAAAATTAAATAAAAGTTACCTTTTTCAAAAGTAAAGTAAATGCTAAAATGTACTTGTAGAAACATTTTTTGCAAGTAAAAGTTTAAGTGAAATAAATTTCTAATTGTGAAACAATTTGAGATATGACATTTCACACTATTTTTGATTTCTGGTTCTTTCCACTAAGGCTAATTCAGTTTTCCTAGAGCTGGGTCTATACTAGACAAGTGACTATAAACATATCCTAAGCATATACACTATGGGCCCAGCCACATAGGGCATTATCACAAGCCCTATCCAGGAGACTGAATTCCATTAGAGACCCTGGGATTTGACACAGCTTAAAGAGCAGGTAGAAGAAAAATAAGTGTATTCCTAGTCCTAGAAAGCACATGTAAAGCCAAAATGCGCAGAAAGCAGCAAAAAGACCCACCTACTAAAGGGAGCTATTCATATTCTGAAACCAGATTAGAGGTAATCTAGAATACTGAACAGAAACTTTTAGACATTATGCCTGATGAAGATTATTCCAGTAATCTTCCAGTAATGGCATATAAACAATGAAACAAAGAAAGACTAGAAATAGGAAACCCAACTACAAAGCATTTGTAGAAATCCAAATATGGAATACGATCATGGCAGTTAGTATGAAGAGAAAGAAAAATAATTAGAAAGATATCATAGGCCAGGCATGGTAGCTCACGCCCATAATAATCCTAGCTCTCTGGGAGGCTAAAGGGGGAGGATCTCTTGAGCATATGAATTCAAAACCAACCTGAGCAAGAGAGAGACCCCATCTCTACTGAAAAATAGAAAAAAAATAGCCAGGCATCATGGTGGGTGCCTATAGTCCCAGCTACTCAGGAAGCTGAGGCAAGAGGATAGCCTAAGCCCAAGAGTTTGAGGTTGCTGTGAGCCATGATGACACCACAGCATTGTACCCAGACCCATAGTGTAAGAGTATGTCTCAAAAAATAAATATATAAATAACAGGCTTGGCACCTGTAGCTCAGTGAGGAGGGCACTGGCCACATACACTGAAGATGGTGGGTTTGAGTCCAGCCCAGGCCTGCTAAACAACAATGACAACTGAAACCAAAAAATAGCTGGGTGTTGTGGCGGGCACCTGTAGT
>NW_003852720.1:181038-187779 GCF_000181295.1 Otolemur garnettii
TAAATTCAAGTGAAGAGACCAGATGTGGCAGCTCATGCCTGTAATCTCAGCACTTTGAGAGGCCAAGGTGGAAAGATCATTTGAGGCCAGGAGTTCAAGACCAGCCTGGGCAAAAACAAGAACCCTGTCTTTACCAAAAAAATGAGCTGGTACAGAAGCACAAGGCATAATCCCAGCTACATGGGTGGCTGAAGCAGGAGGATTATTTGAGTCCAGGAGTTTGAGGTTGCAGTGAGCTATGATTATGTCACTGACTCAAACTGGGCATTAGATCCTGGTCTTAAAAAAATTCAAGTGATGAGAAAAAGTCAGTTCCATATTTTTTTTAATCTGGAAGAACAAAGATTCTAATAAGAGAAATGATAGGGCTGGAAAAGGTGACCAATCTGGGGGAACAACCAAGCTGTGTTGTGTTGGAAATACTAGCAAAATAAATGAGTGGGGGGAAAAAGAAGAATATGAAATATAATGAATAATGATTATTAATATATAGAGAAACCTAAGAGTTAACAGAATGGGGTAACAGATTTTTTAAACAATAGTTTCTAAGGATGGGCACAGTAAGCATTTTCTTACTATCCTAGTCACCAAACATTGAGGTTATGAAAGACACTGTAGTGGAGGCCAGGCCCGGTGACTCACACCTGCAATCTTAGCACTTTGGGAGGCCAAGGCTACAAGGATAGCTTGAGGCCAAGAATTCAAGACCAGCCCCAGCAACAGCAAGAACACCTCTCTACAAAAAACAGAAAAATTAGCCAGGCATGGTAGCATGAACCTGTAGTCCCAGCACCTGTACTCAGGAAGCTGAGGCAGAACTGCTTGAGCCCAGGAGTTTAAGTTGCAGTGAGTTAAGACACCACTATACTCTAGCCCAGGCCACAGAGTAAGACTGTCTCAATGAAGAAAAAAAAAAAAAAAACTATAGTGGAATAAAGATGGTCATTTCACTGTGAGATACAGTCGAATTCCCCTACTCTTGCATCAGAGCTGGCCTGAGTGACTTGGTTGGCCAATAAAATGCAACGTAAGTGACATTCTGGAATTTCCAAAGCTGTCTTAAACGTCTTGCAGCTTCCACTTGGGTGCTTTCACCAGTCACTGTGTGAAAAATCTAACTATCCTGAGATCATCACTCTGTGGGAAGTGTAAGCCGTATGGAAATGTTCTAGATAATGAGACCTCATGTAGAAAAAGCAGGAATCAAGGATCACCTCACACCAGACATGCAAATGAAGAAGCCATCTTGGAGGCAGGTCTTCCATCTCAGCCCTCCCAACTGACACATAAGGTTCAAAAACCCAGACCTTTTGAATACCTGACCTACAAAATCACAAGCAAAATTAAATGTTTTTTTAAAAGCCACTAAATTGGGGGGTAGTTTGTTATACAATAGACAATGGGATGAGGTGTCTTTTTCATCCTAAGCACAGAGCCTAGCTAAGTGCCAAGCCCACAGCAGATACACTCAATGTAGTAGTACCAAAGGATCTCTCTCTTCCCTCCTATTTTCTTATCTTTTAAACTTTCACATTTTTGTCATTTCCCTTACCCTCACCAGTCCTTTAGGAAAATCTGGATCACAGAGGAATTATTGTTGGTACCTTGTAACTACCATATGGTAGCAACAACCTCCCCAAAGCCACCTCCCACTTAAAAGATAAGTATGTCAATGCTGTTGAAGTTGACCCAACTTCGCCTTGGACACCAGGCAACTTCGCCCCACTCAAGGTGAGTAAGATCACAAGAACACTTTGTATTGGGCCACACAAAAGCAAGAAAAGAAGCAGGTACAACCAATAGCGATATCATAGCACACCAAGAAACTGGAATAGGGGTCTGGCTTGCTCATTTTTATAAATAATGCATGAGTTTGGTCACTGAACCCATGGAGTTTCCTTTCATTGTAAGCTGTCTGATTATATAAGGCTTCTTATAAGTCTAACATAACTAACTCAGAACCAATACTTATCGGCCCATATAAATAAGAAATTACCAAAAAATTAGTCTAATAAAGAAAGAGGGTGTATGGTGAGATGAAAATGAGTGAGAGGTGGGTAAGGACTATGTGAATAAAAAACTCTCTACAGTGGCCTACAGGGCTGATCCATTCCATTCCCTCATGAGCTAAAAGCATTTCTTTTAGTACGTCTGCTTAACTGAAGTGGCTTTGCTGTAAATGACAGAATCATCTTTTTTTTTTTTTTTTTTTTTGAGACAGAGCCTCAAGCTGTCCCCCTGGGTAGAGTGCCGTGGCATTACAGCTCACAGCAACCTCCAACTCCTGGGCTCAAGCGAGTCTCCTGCCTCTGCCTCCCAAGTAGCTGGGACCACAGGCGCCCGCCACAACGCCCGGCCATTTTTTGGTTGCAGCCGTCATTGTTGTTTGGCGGGTCCAGGCTGGGGATTCGAACCCGCCACCTTAGGTGTACGTGGCTGGCGCCTTAGCCGGTTGAGCTATAGGCGCCGAGCCATGACAGAATCATCTTACCAAGTCAAGGAATATTCTGCAATTGCAAAATTAGCTGAGTAATAATTCTCATTGCCACAGTAGAAAAAAAGAATAGTTTCTCCATGGCAGAAAAAGCAAGAGAGACCTAGCCACCAAGCAATTCAACTGTTGTCTCCTTTGACAGAGAGTACCATCTGGCACTTGCTACCTCTGCCTCATAACCATATACCCTGCCCAATTCCTAATGCCCAATCTTCTAAGGCCCTGAGAGGTTCAGCACTGACAAGTTCTCTAACTGCCTTCTTTGTGCCTTTCTTAACAATAGTATAAAGAAAAGATAATCTGTCCAGAGGCATCTCTTTTTCTTCTTTCATCCCTTTCTCCTTCTCTCCTCCACCCCCATTCTAGATATAGAAGAGAAAATATATACTAGATGAGTCAGTGGTAGCTACTTTTTAATTATAAATGACAAACTACTTTTTGATGAAGTTGAAAATGTACAGACAGAGCAAAAAGAGAAGGAATTGAGTCTCTGAACAGCACCTATTTAACTGCTGTATTCAACTGAGACTTAACCTAATAAACTACTAGAATTATAGTTATGTGAGTCCTTTAATCATTTAAGACAACTTAACTATTTTCTGTTACTTGCACCCAAACACATTCTAATCTACCCAAAAACCAACAAATATCTTTTCCAAATAACTCAGAATATATAAAAATGTGAGTCAGAACTGAATTCTACAAATACTATACATGTTACACAAGCTCTTCTGCTTACCACTATGTGATATAAAAGTAAATTTAAAATGGCATGTTGTAATAGAAAGAGGCTTTAAAGTCAGATAAACCTGGATTTAATCCCACTTTGGGAAAGTAACTTGATTTTTGTAAACCTTAATTTTTTATCTATAAAATAGAAGAAATAAGACTACAGAATTGTGAGACTTACCACTAATATAAAGTACCAAGCATAGCAACTCACCTATAGTGGATGCTTAATAACCTGCAGTTGTTATGGTTTAAAAAGTGAGAGAAAGCTGGATATGGTGGTTCATGCCCCCAATCCTAGCAAATTGGAGGGGGACTGAGGTAAGGGGACTGCTTAAAGCCAGGAGTTGACCAGCCTGGGCTACATAGTAAGACCATGTTCCTAAAAACAAAACAGAATACCCATTAGCCAGTATTCCCAGCTACTCAGGAGGCTGAGGTAGGATTGCTTGACCCCAGGAGTTATAGGCTACAGTGAACTAGGTTGGTGCCAATGTACTCCACTCTGGGTGACAGAACAAAACCCCTGTCACTTATTTTTTGAGACATGAGTCTCACCTTGTCACCCATGGCATGCATCATCATAGTTCACAGCAACCTTAGTCTTTTGAACCCAAGCCATCCTCTTGCTCCCAAACAGCTGGAACTACAGGTGCTGGCCATGGCACCCAGCTAGTTTTTCTATTTTTAGAAGAGACAGGCTCTTGCTCAGAGTGGTCTAGAAAGGGATCCTCTTGCATTGGCCTCTCCGAGTGCTAGGATGACAGGCGTAAGCCACCACGCTGGCCCCTTTTACTCAAGAGAGAGAAGTGGAGAAGAGGGAGAATGAATCTTTACCCTCAATTAGAGTCGAAAAATAAGTAATTATGATCTGCTTATTGGAATATTTATAGAGTATGGGAGATTGCCAGAAAGCATTTCAATTCTTCACCCTTACTAAATCTATGCCTTTTGACATATAACTTTGCAGTATACTCCTGATGTGGACAAGGCATATTTCCACCTCTGATTCAAGCATGTGATTTGCTTTGCCCAATGGAATGTTGGCCAAGGAAACTTGAAGATAAGCAAAGTCATGAACGCTAGTTGTGTAAATATGCTGGCATACTCTTACTTTCTGGTATCAAATATGATATGGCCAGGCTAGCCCACCCCAGAAAATAGAGCTAGAGCAGTGATTTTCAACCAGTGTACCATGCACATTGTTGTGCTGTGAGAGGATTTTAGGTGTGCATGAAAATTTTTAAAAATTGTTAATTAAATTATTTTCAAAATAAGTTCAAAGCAGAGTAAATGCATTCTTTGTTTTACTTTCTCTATCTTGTTTTGTTTTGTTTTTTTTAGATAAAGTCTCATTATGTTGCCCTCAGTAGAGTGCCATAGCATCACTGCTCATAGCAACCTCAAACGCTTGGGCTTAAGTGATTCTCTTGCCTCAGCCATCCAGGTAGCTGCGACTACTTGCACCCGCCACAATGCCTGGCTATTTTTTAGAGATGGGGTCTTGCTCTTGCTCAGGCTGGTCCTGAACTCATGAACTCAGGCAATTCACCCACCTCGGTCTTCCAAGTGCTGAGCCACTACACCCAGCCTCTCTTTATCTATTTATTTTTTAATCAACATAATTTAAGTGTGCTATAGAAGTTTGTTTTTGTCTTTGTTTTTGTTTTTGTTTTTTTTTTGAGACAGAGCCTCAAGCTGTCCCCCTGGGTAGAGTGCTATGGCATTACAGCTCACAGCAACCTCCAACTCCTGGGCTCAAGCGAGTCTCCTGCCTCTGCCTCCCAAGTAGCTGGGACCACAGGCGCCCGCCACAACGCCCGGCTATTTTTTGGTTGCAGCCGTCATTGTTGTTTGGCAGGTCCGGGCTGGGGATTCGAACCTGCCACCTTAGGTGTACGTGGCTGGCGCCTTAGCCGGTTGAGCTATAGGCGCCGAGCCAGAAGTTTAACTACAGGTTCAAGTGTGCCAAGAGATAAAAGAAGTTGAAAAACACTGAGCTAGAGCAACCTCAGAAAATCACAGCCAAAAAGAGACCACCAGCTGACCTGACCTGCAGATACATGAATGAGCCTAAGTGAGGCCAGGAAAATGCCCCAATCTTGCCCAGCTCAGTTCTGCTAGCCCTAGAGATGTGTGAGAAAGAAACATTTATTGTTGTTTGCTTTTGAGGTTTTTTGGTTGGACATTACATGGCAATAGTTAACTAATACAAAAGGTTATATTTTTTGTCTTTAAAACACAGAAGACTTATACTTCTCTGATAAATGTGATTAAATGAAACTCAAGGTTAAGTCTTTTGACTTAAAGACATACTTATAGGACACTCTTACTCAATACAATATAGACTGTTAATTCATTATACTTAAAAGGTTTCATGTGATCTTTTACCAAATTGCTTTCACTTTAACAAAAACTAGTTTTCTTAAAAACTTACAAGTCTATCCTTACTACAGGTGGTGTTTTTTTCTATTTATTTATTTATTTATTTTAGAGACAGAGTCTCACTTTGTGGCCCTCAGTGGAGTGTCATGGCATCACAGCTCACAGCAAAGCAGCCTCCAGCTCTTGGGCTTAGGCGATTTTCTTGCCTCATCCTCCCAAGTAGCTGGGACTACAGGGACCCGCCATAACGCCTGGCTATTTTTTGTTGCAGTTTGGCCGGGACAGGGTTTGAACCTGTTACCTCAGTATATGGGGCTGGTGCCCTACTCACTGAGCCACAGGTGCCGCCCTAATTTTTTTTTTTGGACACAGTCTCACTATGTCAGCCTCAGTAGAGTGCCATAGCATCACAGCTCACAGCAACCTCAAACTCTTGGGCTTAAGTGATTGTCTTGCTTCAGCCTCCCAAGTAGCTGGGACTACAGGCACCCACCACAGTGCCCGGCTATTTTCTTGTTTTTGTTGTCATTGTTGTTTGGCAGGCCCAAGCATATTCAAATGCGCCAGTCTCTGGTGTATGTGGCTGGTGCCATAGTCTCTGAGCTACAGACACTGAGCTGGTAATTTTTTTTTTTCAGGGTAGCAAATATAGATTTTATTTAGTAAAAACAAAGAGAATGTTTAGAGCACTTCCAAAGAGAGTTAGAAGTAGATCTCAGGAAGAAGAGAAGGTGAGAGAGAAAAGACTACAGGTAGTTTAAAAATAAAAAAAACAGGCGGATCTACAAACTGTGGTATATGTACACCATGGAATACTATGCAGCCATAAAGAAAGATGAAGACTTTATGTACTTCATGCTCACATGGATGGAGCTGGAAAATGTTCTTCTTAGCAAAGTATCACAAGAATGGAAGAAAAAGTATCCAATGTACACAGCCCTATCATGAAACTAATTTATACCTTTTATATGAAAGCTATAACCTAATAACAGCCTAAGAATATGGGGAGGGGGGAGGGAGGGGGCGGGGAGAAATCACTTCTGTGGTTTATCTTACAAGGGTACAAGTGAATCTTTCTAAGAGTAGATACGAAAAAAAAAAAACAATAACTAAGAAAATGACATGAAGGCTAT
>NW_003852720.1:188094-192852 GCF_000181295.1 Otolemur garnettii
AAGAAAATGACATGAAGGCTATGTTAACCAGTTTGATGGAAGTGTTTCGGATTCTATGTGAAAACCCCACACTGTACCCCAGAAGTGCATTAATGTACATTCAATTAAAAAAAATAAAAAATAAAATAAAAAACAGGCTCAGCACCTGTAGCTCAGCATCTAGGGCGCGGGCCACATGCACCCAGGGCTGGCAGGTTCTACCCCAGCTGCTAAACAACAATGACAACTACAACAACAACAAAAAAAAACTGGGCATTGGGAGGCACCTGTGGCTCAGTGAGTAGGGCGCCGGTCCTATATACCAAGGGTGGTGGGTTCAAACCCAGCCCCGGCCCAACTGCAACAAAAAATAGCCGGGCATTGTGGTAGGCACCTGTGGTCCCAGCTACTCAGGAGGCTGAGGCAGGAGAATTGCTTAAGCCCAGGAGTTGAAGGTTGCTGTGACCTGTGACGCCATGGCACTCCACTGAGGGAGACAAAGTGAGACTCTGTCTTAAATAAATAAACAAAACAAAAACCTATGTGTCTGACTGTTCTGAGTTCAATGAATGTCTACAATTACAATGAAGATTTGTGGAAATGGTTCAAACTCAGAAAAGTCAAGATCACTAACATATGAGAAATAGTGTCCCTACTAACGTCAATATTTTACAGGCATTAACAAGAGCTGTGCTTACCTACTGTAATTATTGACAAATAAATGTGAAGATAAATGACTAAATGGCGCTCATATTACTTTGGAGGGCAGGTATTCCACAATCAAAAATTATTTACTGGGCAGCACCTGTGGCTCAAAGGAGTATGGCGCCAGCCCCATATGCCGGAGGTGGTGGGTTCAAACCCCGCTCCGGCCAAAAACTGCAAAAAAAAAAAAAATTATTTACTTCACGTCATCTAAGTTTCAAAGGCTGTGCTAGATATTATTAATAATCTATTTTTATGATCCTTAATAGCTGTGATGTCAAGTCAAATTATAGGGCAAATAAACTTAGAAATGTCCAGAGACCTATGCCATCGTGGCCTTTGCTGATCCCCTTCTGAAAATAACCAAGAGCACTTGGATTCACCACCATCAGCTTGTTAACATCATAATAAAAAATATCAATTTTGGCTCGGCACCTATAGCTCAGCGACTACAGCACCAGCCACATACACGGGAGCTGGCAGGTTCAAATCCAGCCCAGGCCTGCCAAACAACAATGACAACTACAACCAAAAAATAGCCGGCCATCATGGTGGGCGCCTGTAGTCCCAGTTCCTTGGGAGGCTGAGACAAGAGCATTGCTTAAGCCCAAGAATTTGAGGTTGCTGTGAGCTGTAACACCACAGCACTCTACCAAGGGTGATATAACAAAACTCTGTCTCAAAAAAAAAATTAGTATCATAACTTGTGTCAATGCCTCATTTTTTTCTTTTTTTAGAGACAGAGTCTCACTTTGTCACCCTCAGTAGAGTGCCATGGCATCATAGCTCACAGCAACCTCCAGCTCTTGGGCTTAGGCAATTCTCTTGCCTTAGCCTCCCAAGTAGCTGGGACTATAGGCGCCAGCCACAGCGTCCAGCTTTTTTTTGTTGTTATTGCAGTTTGGCTGGGGCCAGGTTCGAACCTGCCACCCTCAGTCTATGGGGCCGACGCCCTACTCACTGAGCCACAAGTGCCCCCCAATACCTCATTAATGATACTAGAAAGACTGGCACATATTTTATGTTGTACATGCCTATAAACAAGGTAGTAAGCAACAGTTCAAATAAAAAATGGCCAAGAGAATGTTATATTATTATCATTCATTTCTAATATTTCTACTATACTCCACATTTAAATATGTGACATGATCACAGATTTTAAAGAATAAGTTTTCTCTATCTGCAAAGCACACAAACCTTCCCAACGAACTCACATTTCAGAGAATAAACATACACGTAAAATGCAAAAAGTACTTTTATGCTTATTAGTGTCATAACTCTAGTAGATTAGAAGGTTTGAGAAAGGGAGAGATTTATCTTTAAAGAATTTAGAGACTCGCTTCTAAGAATAGGAACACACAAAAAATGTGCTGGTTATGGGTCTGTTCATCTGCAAAAATTTAGTAAGCTGTAGCTTTCATATGTGTGCTTATTCTCTTATTTGGTAAAGTCTTAAAAAATTTAATGACACTAATGGCAGCATGGGACTAAGTACAGGATGAAAATAGTAACAATTGAGAGTTCAAAGGAGATATTAGTCACTGTTAATAGTACCAGTTCTAACAGTTAACATGTATTAAGCAATCTCTATATGCCAGCACTGCGCTAAATAAGCATTTTATATTTCATCCTCACAACATCCCTGCATCTCAACATTGTATCAGTAGCCATTTGCCACATTAATTAGTTCCTCCTTAAACTCCTTCCTTTCCATTCCAGGCCAACACATTCTCCTGGTTTTCTTCTTATCTCACTAGCTGCTGCTTCTCAGTCTACCTTTCTCCCCAGACTTAAAACTGAAATAATACTCCAGGGCTTAGCTTCTGGTCATCTTCTCTATCTATACTCTTTGGACCAGATACTACTATTATTATTACCATTATACAGATGAAAACATTAAGGCACAGAGAGATTCAAACCTAGGCAATCAGGACATTATACACCAGGCCGGGCACATTGGCTCACGCCTGTAGTCCCAGCACTCTGGGAGGCCGAGGTGGGTGGATTGCCTGAGCTTACAGGTTTAAGACCTGCCTGAGCCAGAGCAAGACTCCATCTCTAAAAAATAGCTGGGTGTTATGGTGGAAGTCTGTAGTTCCAGCTACTTGGGAGGCTAAAGCAAGAGGATCACTTGAACCCACGAGTTTGAGGTTCCTGTGAGCTAAGACGCGGCACTCTACCAAGAGTGACCAAGTAAGACTTTGTCTCAAAAAAAAAAAAAAAAAAAAAGATGTTAGGGCGGTGCCTGTAGCTCAAAAGGGTAGGGCGCCAGCCCCATATGCCAGAGGTGGCGGGTTCAATCCCAGTCCTGGCCAAAAAAGAAGAAAAACAGACGTTATACACTATGCTCTTAACCTCCTCACCACTCTGCCTTCTTTAGCCTTTCATTCAAGAGACTGGACATAGTTAAAAACATTCCATTCTAGTGCCTTCAGTGACTGAAAAAAGAATCAAGAGTGAGGCACATTACATGGGACTCTGGTTCATAAGATATTAAAGACTAATACCAGGCACCAAGCCAGCAGGAAACGAATCTCTTGCAAATTCTATTAAAGAACTTTCCCTCCTAAGTTTCTTCACTATGTACTTTGGTAATAACTTTTCAAGGAGGAATGTAAGAACATTCTAAAACACAGATTCTCAAATCTACATGCTCATGAAATAATCGGGGGGAGGGGTTAAACCTATAAATGTGTCCTATGCAGACCTATTAAATTAAACCTAGAAGATTCCAGGTATCTGTTTTCGAAGGAACACTCAAGCAAATTCTGAAGCTATTAACTTGGTAGCTGAATTTGTTCTCGAGAGGGTTTTCTAGGTCCTCAGAGTCTAAATAATGACTATCACATATTTAACTGGCTAGCAGAAGCTGGAAATGAAATGAGAATAGAGATGTAAACTGATTCTAACAAGTAATGAGACCAATCAGGAAACCAGACCAGCAACTGGAATTCTAGCTCAGGACATAAAACATTTCCAGGTAATGTGGGAATTTGTTGCCACAAGAGAGTATGCAGTCAAGTGTTGCCATCCTTTGGCTTAGGAGGGAGTCATCCAGGCAGCAAAAGCCAATTTAACACTTGAGTACTTCATATTCTCAGAATACTCACCAAATGTTACGAATATAATGATATTAACAGATATTCCCAGTACTCCCATGCCAACAGAAGAAATCAATATTATTACCATTTTCACATAAACATAAATGCACATACATTTTGTTTACATATGCAAGCAACACTTACTATGGAAATATGAATTCTGAAACTAAGGCAAAACAAGTCATTTCAACACACTTTTTTTGGCTTTATTTGTTTTGAGAAAGAGTCTCACTTTTTGCCCTTGGTAGAGTGCCATCGCATCATAGCTCGCAGTAACCTTAAACTCTTGGGCTCAAGTGATCCTCTTGCTTCAGCCTCCCTAGAAGCTGGGATTACAGGTGCTCACCACAATGTGCAGCTATTTTTGAGACAGGGTCTCACTCTTGCTCAGGCTGGTCTCGAACTCCTGAACTCAAATGATCCACCTACCTTGGCTTCCCAGAATGCTAGGATTCTAGCATGAGCCACCACATAGGACTTCAACACACTTTTTGAAATCTTACCTCTGTAAGTGCATGCAACTGTCCTTGATGAACACATACACCCATGAACCTAAAATATAAAACAGATTTTTATTTAACAAATGAACACAAACACAAACATTATATGTAGTAACTAGTTTAGTTACCTATGCATTAGAAACAGTCCAGTACCTGTGAAGCTCCTATGGGTTCCTGTATCATCTTAATCATGATTAGGGTGCCAGGCTGACAAATTTCTAAATTTACCAATAACTCATTGTAGCAAGACTTAGTGGTAAAAAGCAATAGAGGAAGAGGGAGGATAGAAAGCCTTAAAAACAACATGATGTAATGGAAAAAACTCCAAATGGAAGTAAATTTGATGCTGGTTTCAGCTCTGCCACTATCTGACTATATGCTCACCACCCCCCTTCAAAGAAAAGGAAAAAGAAAAGTTACTAACTCTGTTTGTAACTCAGTTTCCCCATCTACAAAGTAAGTAGATTGGACTA
>NW_003852720.1:194573-200173 GCF_000181295.1 Otolemur garnettii
GGATTCGAACCCGCCACCTTAGGTGTACGTGGCTGGCGCCTTAGCCGGTTGAGTATAGGCACCGAGCCTAAATTTCTGTTCTTTATAAATTACTCAACATTGTGTCATAGCAGTCTGAACAGCCCTATGTGTATAGGTATCTAAATATCTATTAATAAAAGACTGTTTAAATATTTATGGTATATTCATATATTGACATGTTATGTGGTCATTACAAAGAATGACGTAGATATTTAGGCACAGATGTGGGAAGATATGCAAAATATATAGATAAATGAAAACATCAAGCTATGATTCCACTGTTTAAAACATGTTTATATATTAAGTGTTACTGTACAGACGAGGTAAAGGGTGATTTCCATTTTTTACTTTATATACTTCTATTATATTTGAAGTTTTTCCAACTAACAGGCTATATTTTTATATAAAAATAATTTTAAAAGCGGTGCCCCCGCTCAGTGGGTAGGGCGCCAGCCACATACACCGAGACTGGCGGGTTCGAACCCAGCCTGGGCCAGCTAAAACAATGACAGCTGCAACAACAATAATAACAAAAAATAGCCAGACATTGTGGTGGGGACCTATAGTCCCAGCTACTTGGGAGGCTGAGGCAAGAGAATCACTTGAGCCCAAGAGTTTGAGGTTGCTAAGAGCTGTAACGCCAAGACATTCCACTGCGGGTGACATAGTGAGACTCTGTCTCAAAATAATAATAATAATAATTTTAAAATACAAACCATAAATCAATGATTATGACTGACGACCATAAAGTGGGAGAAGATAAATGTCATAAAGCCAGTAATAACAGAGGGAATTTGGATATTGAGAAAGAAGTCTCATTAATAATACCAAAGCTTCAAGTAACTTCTAGTTTAGAAGGACAAAGAAAAGAAACGAGACTGACCATAAGCCAGAGTAGAAGGCACAGCAGGGACCGCTGGAAAGGACCATAAAGTTCTATGAAGGCAGAGTCCATGCCATATTTTTTATGTTCATAGCACCTAGCAAATCATATACAAACTCAGTAAATGATTGCCAAGTGAAACGGAACCAAGTAAGAAGAGTGCCTAGTTGGCTGTAATACCACAGTAGTGTTCTCGAGACATGCTGTTTCCACATTTCAACTAATCTGGAACAATCGGTTTTTCCAAGGAGTGGTTTCTGGACTGCTAGTTTTCTGTAAATTCATCTAGAGACTTGATGGGAACTTGAGAAAGAAAAGAACCTGAGGAAAGATCTAGTTAGTACTGAAAACAGGGTGCAGGTGCCAAAAACTAGTTGAAACTTACCTCTGGTGTGGAAAGAGATAGGAAGTGAAATAGCAGAGTAATTAAAAAGGCTCTGAAATTAGAGGATGTGGGCTCAAATTCCACTTCCTCTCTTTGACTAGCAAGTATTAGTTTCTCCTCTCTGAAAATGAGGATAATAGTCTCCAGACATAAGGTTGTTAGAAGACAGAATGAAATAATAAATGTAAGGAGCACAGCACAGTGACTGGTACACAGAGCTAAAAAGAAGGTAAGCAATTACCATATTGTAACTCAGAACTGGACCAGGTAAGAATTAAATTTAGCCACCGATGGCTGTAAAGAAGCTGGTTTCTGTATACCCAATCTCCTCTCCATTCCTCAACTGTTGCCCCAACCCCACTTACTGCTTTGTAAAAGTAGGACATTTGACTTCATTCATCCATCGGTTTCTTCACTGTGAAAACCCACAACCTGATATGAAAGAGTGAACAGGGAAAAAGTCTAATAAACAATGAAGATAGGCTCAGCGCCTGTGACTCAAGTGGCTAGGGTGCCAGCCACATACACCTAAAGCAGCAGGTTCGAATCCAGCCCAGGCCGCCAGACAACAATGACGGCTGCAACCAAAAAATAGCTGGGCGTTGTGGCGAGCACCTGTGGTCCCAGCTACTTGGAGGCAGAGGCAGGAGACTCGCTTGAGCCCAGGAGTTGGAAGGTTGCTGCGAGCTGTGATGCCATCATACTCTACCCAGGGGGACAGCTTGAGGCTCCACCTCAAAAAAAAAAAAAAAAAAAAACAATGAAGATAAGCCACACGGAAGTAAGGACTAAATCTAGGATGCTGAAGCTGTTTCTGGCCAGCAAGGCAGTGTCTATAAGATGTACAGATAAGGTATCTCAGAGTTTCTGTCAACATCGGTAATTTTAGTTCAGTAAAATAAAGTAAGTTGCCCTAAAGTAGAGGAAAGTTGGGCAAGATGAATGAAAACTGATCTGAGAACATACCATTTGTATAGATATCTTTAAAAATAGGTTGCTGGGGGCAGCACATGTGGTTCAAAGGGTAGGGTGCTGGCCCCATATACCAAGGGTGGCGGGTTCAAACCCGGCCCCAGTCAAACTGCAACAACAATAAAAAAAATAGTCGGGCATTGTGGCAGGTGCCTGTAGTCCCAGCTACTTAGAAGGCTGAGGCAAGAGAATCGCCTAAGCCCAAGAGTTGGAAGTTGCTGTGAGCTGTGTGATGCTATGGCACTCTACCAAAGGTGATAAAGTGAGACTCTGTCTCAAAAAAAAAAAAAAATAGGTTGCTGGGGCTCAGCGCCCATAGCTCAGTGGTTATGGTGCCAGCCACATACAACTGGAGCTGGCAGGTTCGAACCCAGCCTGGACCTGCTAAACAACGACAACTATAACAACAACAACAACAAAAGCCGGGCATTATGGCAGAAACCTGTAGTCCCAGTACTTGTGAGGCTTAGGCAAAAGAATTACTTAAGCCTAAGAGTTTGATGTTGCTGTGAGCTGTGACAGCACTCTACCCATGGCACTCTACCAAGGGTGACATAGTGAGACTCTGTCTCAAAAAAAAAAAAACCAAAAAACAGATTGCTGGGTACAGTGGTGTGAGATTATAGTCCAGATGTTCAGGAGGCTGAGGTGGGAAGATAGCTTGAGTCCAGCCTGGGCAACATAGTGAGACCTCATCTAAGAAAGAGAGAAAGAAAGAAAGACAACAACAAAAAAAATAAAATCAGGGTGGCGCCCATAGCTCAGTTGGCAGAGCACTGGCCACATACACAGAGCGGGGTGGGTTCAAGCCCAGGCCACCTAAAACAACAATGACAACTGCAACAACAACAACAACAAAAATAGCCAGGCATTGTGGCGGGTGCCTGTAGTCCCAGCTATTTGGGAGGTTGGGGAAAGAGAATTGCTTAAGCCCAAGAGTTTGATGTTGCCATGAGCTATGACGCAGCACTCATCCAGGGCAACACCCTGAGACTCTGTCAAAAAAATATATAAATAAAATAAAATAAAATTGGTCACTTTTCTCAAAATGTTCATACAACTCCCCAGTCACTGGAATTGTGAGAGTAAATATGCCTTTTTTTTTTTTTTAACTAAGCAAACCAGGCACAGTGGCTCATGCCTGTAATCCCAGTACTTTGGGAGGCCAAGGTGAAAGGATCACTTGAGCCCAGGAGTTCCTGAGCTATAATGAGGTATGATGGCGCCACTGCAATCCAGCCTGGATAATAGAATAAGACCTTGTCTCTTAAAAAAAAAATTATTGTGCTCACTTAGGCAGCACATATACTAAAAATTGGAATGAGGCAGAGAACATTAGCATGGCCCCTGTACAAGGATGACATACAAATTCATAAAGCATTCCATATTTTTAAAAAACAGAGAAAAAAATTATTAAACAATTAGTTACTGAGTGACTGCTATATGCAAGGCATTAAAGACAGGATAACAAATAAAACATAGTCCCTACTCTCTGCTCTCTCAGAACTTTCATTCTCGGGTCATTCTGTTGGACAGCAATTATAATAAAAAGATAAGTGGGTATATAGAATGTGATTAAACTATATGTATAAATTGCTATTTCTAGTTTACCTCTTACAGAAAGAATACTTCTCGGAGATTAAATGATAACCCTACTCGGGAGGTTGAGGCAAGAGAATCGCCTAAGCCCAAGAGCTGGAGGTTGCTATGAGCTGTGACTCCACGGCACTCTACCGAGGGCAACAAAATGAGGGCAACATTGTCTTACCATAGGAAAAAGTGTTAACGTAAAATATGATAAGCTACACTTCCTCCTTCATTAAGGCTTTCCAAACCATGGTGAGCACTAGCAGGAGTTGGCTAACTATGGGGCCTACCTGAATTGAATAGTTGTGACAGAGACTGTATGCTTGCAAAGACTGAAATATTTACAATCTAGTCCTTTATAGGAAAAGTCTGCTGACTACTATGGTTTGAATGTTTATCCCCTCCAAAATTCATGCTGACACTTAATTTTTTCAATGTGGCAGTACTGAAAGGTGGAGCCTTTATGAGGTAATTAAGTCATAAGGGCTCTGCCCTCATGAATGGATTAATCTACTCCCAGGAGTGGAACTGGTGGCTATATTCTTTTTGGGAGGTGGGGGGATGTGGTCTCACTATAGCATCTAGGCTGGTCACTAACTCCTGGGCTCAAGAGGTTTTCCCACCTCAGCCTCCTCAGTACCTGGTAGCTAAGACTACAGGTGTGAGCCCCTATGCCTGGCTGGTAACTTTATAAAAAGAAGAGAAACACAAGTAAGCATGCTCACCCCCCTTTCCATGTGATACCCCGTGACTCTGCAGAGAGTCTCCCACCAATGAGAAGGACTTCATCAGATGCAGCCCCTTGACCTTGGACTTCTTAGCCTCCATAATTGTAAGAAATAAATTACTTAAAGGCCAGGCACAGTGGCTCACAACTGTAATCCCAGCATTCTGGGAGTCTGAGGTGAGAGGATCACTTGAGCTCAAGAGTTCAAGACCAGCCTAAGTAAGTGCAAGACCCTGTCTCTAAAAAATATATATATAGCCAGGTATTGTGGCAGGCGCCTGTAGTCCCAGCTACTCAGAAGGCTGAGGCAAGAGGATCACTTAAGCTCAATAGCTTGAGGTTGCTGTGAGCTATGACGCCAGGGCATTCTACCAGGGGTAAGAAAGTGAGACTCTGTCTTTAAAAAAGAAAGAAAGAAATTAGTTTATAAATTACTCAGTTTCAGGTATTCTAAGCAACAGAAAATGGAGTAAGAGCTGGGCGTGGTGGCTCACACCTGTTAATAATCCTAGCACTCTGGGAGGCTGAGATGGGTGGATTGCCTGAGCTCACAGGTTTGAGCCCAGCCTGAGCAAGAGCAAAATCCTGTCTCTAAAAATAGCTGGGCATTGTGGCAGGCACACGTAGTCCCAGCTACTCAGGAGGCTGTGACAAGAAAATCACTTAAGCCCAAGAGTTTGAGACTGCTATGAGCTATGATGCTATAGCACTCTACAGAGAGCAACAAAGTGAGACTATCTCAAAAAAAAAAAAAAAAAAGAAAATGTACTAATGGACTCCTTGGAGCATAGGAGTCTATCCATTTCCACCTAGAAGGCATTAAGCAAGTTATCTAATCTTTATAAATCTTAATTTCTTCATCTGCAAACTACCTTAAAATGCTATTAGGTTTAAATGGGATATTTCAAGTACAGTGTTTACCTCACACATGTTCAAATAAGATCAGTGGCTTTTATTTTGTCATTATTAACAATCCTAAATTAGGCCATCCTTTTTTTTTTTTTTTTTTTTTTTTTTGAGACAGA
>NW_003852720.1:200260-204173 GCF_000181295.1 Otolemur garnettii
AAGTAGCTGGGACCACAGGTGCCCACCACAACGCCCGGCTATATTTTTTTTTTGGTTGCAGCCATCATTGTTTGGCGGGCCCGGGCTGGATTTGAACCCGCCACCTTAGGTGTATGTGGCTGGTGCCTTAGCCACCTGAGCCACAGGCGCTGAGCCAGCCCATCCTTTAGATGGCTACCAGTTAACTTTTCAAAATAAAAAAAATATTTCTTTCCCTTCTTTATAACCTTCAATGGCTCCTTTCTGCCTATAAAGTAATGTCAAAAACTCCTTATCACAACATTAAAACTCACCAAGACGCACTCCAACTAGTCTTTGGAACCTCACGTTTTCCCATGAGCCTTATTCTTCACCCATCTCTGGCTCTATCATCCTAGCCTACATACATATATACTTAAACTTTCCCCATCTTAAAAAAGTCCTCCCTTGCTCCCTTCCTAAAACATGAACTCTAATTCACACATTTCATTTGTTAGCAAACTGTAAGGGTAGGTTACATTCTCTAGAAATATTTATTTAATTTCTACTCATGTCTAAACTCACGATAATATGCCTTCTATTCACATAACTCTTTTGTAACTTTTTTTATTGTGGAAGATTCAGAGCTTTACTTATCTCTGTACTTCTAATACCTAGTTTAGTATCTGGCACACAGTAAACAAACTTTCAATAAAAATTTTTTGAAGAGCATGAACGACTTTTATGACCTAGAAACTTGGTTGAAGCTCCTCCCTTGAATTAGAATATTATACTTACTGAAAATCATTTTTCTAATATTAGCTAAAATTTCACATTCTCTTTAAGAGACCTCCTGGATATCTTCAGTTAGCATTAATCCCTTCTCTCCCTCCCACTCTACTGCTACCCATTTTTACTTTCCTTTAAATGATAGCTAATTAGCATTGTGTGAAGTGGTCTGGTATGAAGTAAGATTGCTTAGATTTGAATCCTGGCTCTGCCATTCACTGGTGAGCTCTCTGAATTTCAGATTTTCCATATGGAAAATGGGACTATTAATATTACCTAACCCTTGTAAAGATGAAATTAGATAACCTGGGTTCCTGGAACATAATGAGCACTAGAAAATGTTAGCTCTTCTTCTTGTAACATTTCTTCTGACTCCTCCTAGACTAGAATATAAATAAGAGGTTGGGGGGATTAGCTTTGGTTTGGTTTTTGGTTTTTTTTTAAGAGTCCAGGTCTCACTCTGTTGCGCAGGCTAAAGTACAGTGGCACAAGCATAGCTTACTATAACCTCCAATTCCTAGACTCAAGAGATCCTCCAAGCCTCTTGAGTAGCTAGAACGGGTGTGTGTCACCACGCCAACTAATTTTTTTATTTGTTTTTGTAGAGACAGAGTCTCACTATATTACCTAGGCCAGTCTTGAACTCCTGGCCTCAAGTGATCTTCCTGGCACTTACTTTGCAGACATTGTTCTGAGTGCTTTACATTATATTAAGTCATTTAATGCTCACAATAACCCAGTGAAGTAGTACCCAATCATACTTTATTATCCCAATCATACTAGTAAAAAAACTGAGACAAAGGCTCGGCACCTGTAGCTCAGCAGCTAGGGCTCCAGCCACATACACCAGAGCTGGCGGGTTCGAATCCAGCCCAGGCCTGTCAAACAACAATGACAACTACAACCAAAAAATAGCTGGAGGGTGGTGCCTGTGGCTCAAAGGAGTAGGGCACCGGCCCCATATACTGGAGGTGGCAGGTTCAAACCTGGTCCCCAACAACAACAAAAAAAAATGCCAGGTGTTGTGGTGGATACCTGTAGTCCCAGCTACTTGTGAGGCTGAGGCAAGAGAATTGCTTAAGCCTAAGAGTTTGAGGTAGCTGTGAGCTGTGACGCTACAGCACTCTACCCAGGGCGACAGCCTGAGACTCTGTCTCAAAAAAAAAAAAAAAAAAACTGAGACATAAAGAGATTAAGTAACTTTTAGTCATAGGGCTAGTAAGTGGCAGAGTTAGGAATCAAACCTAGGCAGTGGGTTGCAAAGTCTGTGCTCTTAATCACAAGGTTACATTATCTCTCCATACAGTTATAAAAAGGATATAAGATAAAGATAAACAAAATACAATCTCTTCCCTTGAGACGCTATATGCTACTCAAAAATATTTTATAGCAGCTTGCAGCTTCTGATTGAAGTCCAAATTCCATAGCATGTTATTCAAAGGTCTGAATGATCTGACCCAAACTTATCTTGCCTTATCTCCTATCACATCCACCCACATTCTCTAAGTTTTAATTATATAACCTGCCATTCCTAACATGTTCCAAATTCTCTCACTTCCATATTGTTGCTAGAATGAGTCTCTGTCTGGAATCCATTTCTTTTGTTTGTTCATTTGTTTGTTTTTGTTTTTTGTTTGTTTTTGAGACAGGAGCCTCAAGCTGTCACCCTGGGTAGAGTGCCATGGCATCACAGCTCACAGCAACCTCCAACTCCTAGGCTCAAGCAAGTCTCCTACCTCAGCCTCCCAAGTAGCTGGGACCACAGGCGCCCGCCACAACGCCCGGCTACTTTTTGGTTGCAGCTTTCATTGTTGTTTGGCAGGCCCAGGCTGGATTCAAACCCGCCACCTTGGGTTTGCGTGGCTGGCGCCTTCGCCACTTGAGCCACAAGCGCTGAGCCTGGAATCCATTTCTTAAAGCTCTACCAATCCTTAAACCTCAGCTCAAAAACTTCTCCAAATAATGGCCACAACAATAATAGCACCAAATATTTATATAGCATTGAGTGTGCCAGGCACAGCCACATATTAAGTCATTTCTTTTTTTTAATCTAATATTTTTATTTTTTAATTTCAGGTTGAGGGTACAAAGAATTAGGTTACAATGTTTACATTTGTTAGGCAGAGTCTCTCTCATAGTTGTGTCCCACCCCCAGGAGGTGTGCCACAAACCCTTACATTGATTGTGCCCTTTAAGAGGGAGCACACCAATCCCTCTGCCTCCTTTCCTTTCCCACCCTCCCCCACCAACTTGAATTTAGTTTTTCTCTTATGTGAGCAAATATTAGATCATCTACTGGCTTTATATTAGTATTGAGTACATTAGATACTTGCTTTTCCATTCTTGTGATACTTTACTAAGAAGAATGTGTTTCAGCTCCATCCAGGTTAATACAAGATGTAAGGTCTCCATCCTTTTTATGGCTCAATAGTATTCCACATTATACATATACCACAGCTTGTTAATCCATTCCTGGGTTGATGGGCATATAGATTGTTTTCATATCTTGGTGATTGTGTATTGAGCTGCAACAAACAATCTAGTGCAAATGTTTTGTGGGGTTTTTTTGCAGTTTTTGGCTGGTGCTGGGTTTGAACCTGCCACTTCTGGCATATGAGCCTGGCGCCCTACTCCTTTGAGCTATAGGCACCACCCCTGCAGATGTCTTTATGATAAAAAATTTTTTTTGTTCTTCTTTGTAAATGCCTAGTAATGGGATTAAAGGATCAAATAGAAGGTCTATTTTGAGTTCTTTGAGGATTCTTCATACTTCTTTCTAAAGAGGCTGATTAGTTTACAGTCCCACCAACAGTATAACAGTGTTCCCTTCTCTCCATATGCACACCTGCACATGCAGCTTTGGGACGTTATGATGTGGGCTATTCTCACTTGATTAGGTGATATCCCAGGGTAGTTTTAGTTTTGTTTTTTGTTTTTTTTAGAGACAGAGTCTCACTCTGTCGCCCTCAGTAGAGTACCGTGGCATCACAGCTCACAGCAACCTCCAGCTCTTGTGTTTAGCCAATTCTCTTGCCTCAGCCTCCTGAGTAGCTGGGACTACAGGCACCCGTCACAACGCCTGGCTATTTTTTTGTTGTAGTTTGGCCCAGGCCAGGTTCAAACCCGCCAGCTCCACTGCATGTGGCCAGCTCCCTAGCCACTGAGC
>NW_003852720.1:205283-214235 GCF_000181295.1 Otolemur garnettii
GTGGCTGGCGCCTTAGCCGCTTGAGCCACAGGCGCCGAGCCCCTAGGCCCTACTATTAGCCAGCAGTCTCCAAAATACAAAATGAGCAAGGCTATCCATTGAAAGATAAGAAAAGAATTAGAACTTTTACATTTTTTTTTTGAGACAGAGTCTCACTTTGCCACTCTCAGCAGAGTGCAGTGGCATCATACCTCACAACAACCTCAAACTCTTGAGCTCAAGCAATTCTCTTGCCTCAGCCTCCTGAGTAGATAGGACTACAGGCACCTGCCACAGTTCCTGGCTATTTTTAGAGGCAAGATCTTGGTCTCGCTCAGGCTGGTCTCCAACCTGTGAGCTCAGGCAATCCACCCACCTCAGCCTAGAGTGCTATGATTACAGGCGTGTGCCACTGTGCCCCGCTCTTTTACTTTTTATATAAAAAACAGAAATTGAGTTTTACTAGTATTTAATTATAGGTTAATAGTAGCATAGGGGATATGCTCAAAAATGTTTTCCCAAGAGGACAATGTGACAGGCAGACTAATCCTTCCCATGCCCACCCCACCCCCAGAGATGTCCATGCCTGAATCCCTAGAACTTATAAATTTGTCATGTTATATGGCAAGGGAAATAAATTAAAGTGGCTAGTCAGCTAACTTAAGAGAGGCATGGTGGCTCACACCTCTAATCCTAGCACTTTCAGAGTTGAAAGAGGGAGAATTACTTGAGTCCAGCAGTTTGAGGCTGCAGTGAGCTATGATGATATCACCACTGCACTCTAGTCTGGGCAACAAAGCAATGCTCTGTCTCACAAAAAGGTGTGTGAGGGGTTATTCTCAATTACAAGGTGGGTCCAATGTAATCACAAGAATCTTCACAGACAGGAAGCAGAGGAGTCAATATCAGAGTGATGCAATGTGACAAAGACTCCACAGGTCACTGTTGGTTTTGAAGATGGAAGGGGGCTATGAGCCAAGGAATGGGAGCAGCCACAGGCAGCTAAAAAAACTGATAAGGAAATGATTCTCCCCTGAAGCCTTTCAGAGAGGAATGCAGCAGCCCTGCTAACACCTTGATTTTAGCCCAGTGAGGCACGCGTCAGACTTCTGACCTAAAAAGCTATAAGGTAATAAATTTATGTTGTCTTAAACTACTAGATTTGTGGTCATTTGTTACAGCAGCCACAGAAAACTAGTAATAGGTACATAATCAAAAAAAGTAGGGGTCACTATTCTGTGTTAAAATGTTCACAGACTTTAGGCTTTGACTCTTTCTAAACCAGCATGAGGAAAATAACATTAACATGTTCCTTGGGGGCATTCACATTCAGTCAATCAAATAATTACCAAGCTCACAGTTGTGAATAAAGCTCAGAGTAAAACATTAAAGTTTAAATGTTGTCCTTCCTCAGAAGTTACCTAAATAGAGAAGTGGGCTGAGTACAGTGGCTCACTTCCTAGCACTCTTAAAGGTTGAGGCAGGTGAACTGCTGGAGCTCAGGAGTTCAAGACAGCCTAAGCAAGAGCAAGATCCCATCTATAGCAAAATTAGAAAAACTAGCCAGGGGTTGTAGTGGGTGCCTGTAGTCTCAGCTACTAGGCCAGCTAAGACAAGAGGATCACTTGAGCCCAGGAGTTTGAAGTTGCTGTGAGCTATGATGCCACAGCAGTCTAACCTGGGGCAACAGAGTGACACACTGTCTCCCAAAAAGTAAATATAAAGAAAAGTGAAGAGAGAGGTGTGACAGCAGTCTAAACACATTTTATAAACCAAACACCCTGGCAAGTGTTTGTAATCTCAGCTACTTGGGAATCTGAGGCTGGAATATCACTTGAGCCCAAGATTTCAAGACCAGTATAGGCAAGATAGTTAGACCCCAATCTAAAAAAAAAAAAAAAGTCTCTTGATAGAGTGCTATGGCATCATAGCTCACAGCAACCTCAAACTCTTGGGCTCAAGAGATCGTCTTACCTCAGCCTCCCAAGTAGCTTGGACTACAGGCACCCACCATGATGCCCCACTAGTTTTTCTATGTTTAGCAGAGACAGGGTCTCACTCGTGCTTAGACTGGTCTCAAATTCCTGAGCTCAGGCAATCCACCTGCCTTGGCCTCCCAGAGTGCTAGGATTACAGGCATGAGCCACCATGCCAGGCCCTCCATCTCAAGAACTAATAAAAAAAATTTTTTAAAGCACATCTTGCTCTCCTTATTCTGATTAAAACAACACTGACATTGCCGTTAGACATGGACCTCCTTAAAACTGAATAACGGCACCTACTGGGAAAAGTTCTGTGTCAACTGTGTCAAAGCTGTCAAAATTATTATTTACTGCTCACCTACAGTATTCCTGGAAACTAAGCTAGGTATTTTACATGTATTATCTGAGGTGAATTTACTTCCATTTTATCATCTAGGAAAATGAGGTTCAGAGCAGTAAGTGACTTGACAAAGGTTGGATAAAGTACTAGAATCTGGATATTTGGCTCCAAAGCCTGTGATTTGCCCTGTGACAATGGATAAGGAAGAAAAAAGGCCAATGATTTGACAACAACTTCATTTCTTTTTTTCTGAGGCAGTCTCACTTTGTTCCCCTCAGTAGAATGCTATAGCATCACAGCTCACAGAAACCTCAAACTCTTGGGTTCAAGTGATTCTCTTGCTTCAGTCTCCTGAGTAATGGGACTACAGGCATCTACCACAGCGCCTGACTATTTTTAGAGACAGGGGTCTTGCTGTTGCTCAGATTGGTCTCAAACTCCTGAGCTCAGGCATACACCTGCCTTAGCCTCCCAGAGTACTAGGATTACAGGCGCTAGCCATGTGCCCAGCAACTTAATTTCTGATTAATTAAAAAAAAAAAAAACCTACCAGGTGGTACCTGTAGCTCAAAGGAGTAAGGCCCCGGCCGCATATGCCGGAGGTGGCGGGTTCAAACCCAGCCCTGGCCAAAAACTGCAAAAACAAAAAACAAAACAAAACAAAAAAACCTACCTATCTATGAACTAATGAAAATCTAGCTGATTTGCTTTACAAGCTTTTCTGCTGCCTTTGAGCAATAAGCAATGTCTGTATCATAGTAGTTCCTCTGAACAATATGGTCTTTCCAGAAAAATATCTGACACTAAAGGTTATGGTAAAACCAATTAAGAGTCTTGAAATATGGCTCGGGCTCGGCGCCTGTGGCTCAAGCGGCTAAGGCGCCAGCCACGTACACCTAAGGTGGCGGGTTCGAATCCCCAGCCCGGGCACGCCAAACAACAATGATGGCTGCAACCAAAAAAAAAAAAAAATGGCCGGGCGTTGTGGCAGGCGCCTGTAGTCCCAGCTACTTGGGAGGCTGAGGCAGGAGACTCGCTTGAGCCCAGGAGTTGGAGGTTGCTGTGAGCTGTGATGCCATGGCACTCTACCCAGGGGGATAGCTTGAGTCTCTGTCTCAAAAAAAAGAAATACGGCTCGGCACCTGTGGCTCAAGCGGCTAAGGTGCCAGCTACATACACCTGATCTGGTGAGTTCAAATCCAGCCTAGGCCCGTGAAACAACAATGACGGCTGCAACTTCAAAATAGCCAGGCGTTGCACCTATAGTCCCAGCTACTTGGGAGGCAAAGGCAGAATTACTTGAGCCCAGGAGTTGGAGGTTGCTGTGAGCTATGATGCCATGACACACTCTACCCAGGGCGACAGCTTGAGGCTCTGTCTCCAAAAAAAAGTTTTGAAATAAATTTATAACACAGTATTAAAATGTGGGCATAATTTTGATACTAACATAAATTCTAAAAAAAACCTACATTCACACTGGCTTGGTAGCTCATGCCTATAATCCCATCACTCTGGGAAGGTGGATCACTTGAGGCCAGGAGTTTAAGATCAGCTTGGAAAATATAACAAGACCTCATCTTTACAAAAAATAAAAATTACAAGAAAAAAAATATTAGCCAAAGGTGATAGCACACACCTGTAGTCCCAGCTACTTAGAAGCAGAGGAAGGAGGACTGCTTGAGTCTAGGAGTTCAAGGCTGCAATGAGCTATGATTATACCACTTCACTCCAGCCTGGGCAACTAATGAGATACTGTCTCTAAAAAAAAAAAAATTACAATTAAAAGCCCTATTATGTTGGGCCAGCTGCAGTGGCTCATGCCTGTAAACCCAGCACTCTCTGGGAAGACGAGGCCAGTAGATCTCCTGAGCTCAGGAGTTCCAGACCAGTTTGAGCAACAGGAAGACCTCATCTCTACTACAAATAGAAAAACTAGCCGGGTATCGTGGCAGGCTCCTGTAGTCCCAGCTACTCAGGAGGCTGAGGCAAGAGGATCAGAGTATGAGGCCAAGAGTATTAGGTTGCTGTAAGCTACAAAGCCATTGCACTCTAACCAGGACAAAAGAGAGAGACTCTGTCTCAAAATTTTAAAAAATGAATAAACAAAAGGCCTACATCTAAAATTCCGAAACTCCTCTAAGAAAATAACCACTTCTAAAAGAAGAAAAAAATAATCAGACATGCATATAAATATTGATTCTCAAATAATTCTCTTTGTTGCATTATTTACCATCATGACAATCTGAAACAACTTTAATGTCTAACTCTAACAGAACATCTAAATAAAATTTTGATATATTAGTGGCACATTTGTTAAGAACATTGAAACTGGCTCGGTGCCTGTAGCTCAGCGGTTAGGGTGCCAGCCACATACACCGAGGCCAGCAGGTTCTTATCTAGCCCAGGCCTGCTAAACAATGACAACTCCAACAAAAAATTACATAGGGCAGTGGTTACAGTGCCAGCCACATGCACCAAGGCTGGCAGATTCAAACCCGGCCTGGACCAGCTAAACAACAATGACAACTGCAAAGAAAAAATAGCTGGGCATTGTAGCAGGCACCTGTAGTCCCAGTACTTTGGAGGCTGAGGCAAGAGAATCGCTTAAGCACAAAAGTTGGAAGTTGCTGTGAGCTGAGATGCCACAGCACTCTACCAAAGGCGACATAGTGTGATTCTGTCTCAAAAAAAAACAAACAAAAGAAAACACTGAAACTTACTTAGATTGGTTTACTACTCTTTAAAAAAGTAAGTTTTTCCACAAGTTTTAATATGTTTTTATCTGACTTCCTCCCATATTTTTGTTAGAAAGAGACCTGTGATATACTCTACCAGACCCCTCTAAGTTTAAACATGTGGCACAAAATGAACTACTTTGCATTTTATTCCCAAATAAAGCAAAGATACCCTCATTCTCTAAGGCCAGAAAAAATTACCAGTAACAACAAGAGCAAAAACAATGACGATGAAGAAGAGAGGGCAACAGCACAGATCTCAAGTCCCAAAAGAGCAATGAAAACAGACTCATAAAAAAGCAGTAATATCATCGGTAAAGCCTGCTACAATTCAGACAGGTTTTAGAGGTATTATATCATACAAAACTCGTTGTGCTAGATCTTAGATATGAGAACCCATAAGGAAAACTCAGCTGAACAGATATTAACCACTATGGCTCACATCAGGTGACACTAAACAGAGCTGGCTCAGTCTGGCATTCTCTTTTCTGTCTATAGTTTTTACAGTCCAATTTTAAGATAGCCAAATAAACACTGCTCAGCAACCAGATCATGATGATAGCATGACACATAATAACAAAAGGACCAACCAAGTTTTTGGTTTTTTTTTTGACAGCCTCAAGCTGTCCCCCTGGGTAGAGTGCCATGGCTTCACTGCTCACAGCAACCTCCAACTCCTGGGCTTAAGCCAGTCTCTTGCCTCAGCCTCCCAAGTAGCTGGGACCACAGGCGCCCGCCACAACACCCGGCTATTTTTTGGCTGCAGCCATCATTGTTGTTTGGCGGGCCCAGGCTGGATTTGAACCCGCCACCTGGCGCCTTAGCCGCTTGAGCCATAGGCGCCAAGCCAGACCAACCAAGTTCATGGTGCAATTCTACTTTTTTTTTCTTTAGTAAAGCAATACAAAGATCTAAAAATTTAAAAATTAGATCTGCTTGCTTATAAATATTAAAGCAGTTTAATATATACAAAAATATTCTAGACTTCTGGGAGGAAAACAAGTATCCTCTATCTTGAATAATAACTGAAATTAATCTGAGACTAAGGATGAATTCATTCTGTAAGTAACAAAAAATTTTAAACTACATTGCTCAAAACTGCCATGTAAACAGAAAAAAAAAAAAACCCACTATATTTGTGTTTAGAAAATAAACACTTTGGGAGCTGGAGGCGGTACCTGTGGCTCAGTGAGTAGGGCACCAGCCCCATATACTGAGGGTGGCAGGTTCAAACCTGGCCCTGGCCAAACTGCAACAAGTATTGCCAAAATGCTTTTTTTTTTTTAATTTTATTTTTTTGAGACGGAGCCTCAAGCTGTCACCCTGGGTAGAGTGCCATGGCATAACAGCTCATAGGAACCTCCAACTCCTGGGCTCAAGCAATTCTCCTGCCTCTGCCTCCCAGGTAGCTGGGACTACAGGCACCTGCCACAATACCTGCTATTTTTGGTTTGCAGCCATCATTGTTGTTTGGCGGGCCCTGGCTGTATTCGAACCCTCCAACTTAGGTATATGTGTGGCTGGTACCTTAGCAGCCTGAGCCACAGGCACCGAACCTGCTTTTTTTTTTTAATTAATTCAGGAAGTTCAAATGAGAACTCCACAAACCCCAGTATCTAAATTCTCTCCCAAATCCCTGACAAAGCTTAGTCTTTCTTCCAAAATTTATCCTTTGTTTTAACATTACTTAGAAGTGCACATCAACATAAAATATAAATACAGATTCCAATTTACGCAAACATACTTTTTTTGAACATACTTTTGAAACAATACACTCAACAATTTATTTGTTCTCTCTCTCCCAAAGTGAATGAAATGTATAAAGAAGAAAATTTCAATCTAACAATCATGTATTAAACAATTGCTATGTGCAAGCTTTGTGCTCTCCATAGATAAACATAAGACGTAAAAAAATTTTAAGCACAGTGACAGGCATGGGGGGGTGGTTATACAAATAAATATGTTGGAAGTTCTTCAAAGAGTTCATAGACAGGCAATGACGATGATGTACAACATCTGTTGAGCACTTAAGGATGTGTTGGACACTTTTAAAAGTACCTCATTTAATCCCTACAACAATATATGTAATATTATTTTTTAAAGATCCTTGGAGAAAAAAATATAGATATATATGAACCCGGTCCCTCTTCCTATCTTTCTAATGCTCCCTCTCTCACCATGGGACACATCCATATCCCCTTCACCTTCAACCTTGATTAGAACCTCCCTGAAGTCCTCACCAGAAGCAAATATGGTAACATGCTTCTACTATAAGGAATCTGCAGAATTGTAAGCCAAATAAGCCTCTTTGCCTTATACTTACCCAGCCTCAGGTATTTTCTTGATAGCAACACAAAACAGACAAACATACTTCCCTAACTTCTATCATATTAGATGTTCACAAATATGGGACATTTCTGGTACAATTTTTTCTCCAAAAATAAACCTCACCTTTTATTGGGGTGAGTGTTGATTAGCTGCAAGAAATCTGGATGGTGACTTCCAAGCCCAGTTAATCCTAAAAAACTTTCAATAGTCTTCCTATTTTTAGCCCAAACCTGATACCCACCTTCATTTCCTGAGCTTATTAATTTTTCTTTTTTATATAGACACTCTGTTGGCCAGGCTAAAATGCTGTGGCATCAGCCTAGCTCAGCCGAGCTCCCGAGTTCAAGCAATCCTCCTGCCTCAGCAGCCTCCCAAGTAACTGGAACTTATAGCATCTGCCACAATGCCTGGCTAATTTTTCTACTTTGAGCAGAAATAAGGTCTTGCTCCTCCTCAGGCTGGTCTCCAACTCCTGATCTCAAGGGATCCTCTTGCCTAGGCCTGCGAGAGTGCTAGAATTAGGTTTAACCCACCACACTGCACCCAGTTCTTGAGGGGTTTGTTTGTTTGTTTGTTTTTTGAGACAGAGTCTCACTGTGTCACCCTTGGTAGAGTGCTGTGGTATCACAGCTCACAGCAACCTCAAACTCTTGGGCCCAAGACATTCTCTTGCCTCAGCCTCCCAACTAACTGAGACTATAGGCACCTGCCACAATGCCCAGCTATTTTCCTTTTTGTAGTTTCATTGTTGTTTGGCAGGCCCAGGCCAGATTTGAACCCACCAGCCCTGGTGTATATGGCTGGCACCCTAGCCACTGAGCTATAGGCGCTGAGCTAGTTCTTGAGCTTTTTAAAGTTTCTGTGATGCAAACTGGCTTGCTTCTAATTGGTATCAGCTTCTAGAGATAATACTCTATATGCACTACAAATACAATGGTGGACAAGGTAAAAGTTCCACTCTTAGGAAGTTTACCCATGTGGAGGCTTTAAGCAATAAGTAAACAAATAAGATATTTTCAGAAGTGATAAGAGCTATAAAGGTAAAGCAAAGCAAGGGAATAAACAGTGATATAAACGGTTATTTTAGGCAGGCTAATAAAAAGGTTTCTTTGAGGAGTGGCTATCTCAGCAGAAGCATGTCTTATGATTCTGGGATAGAGACATTCTAGGAAAAGGGAAAAGTAAGTACAAAGACCTTAAAGACAGGGAAGGGGAAGCTTGATGTGTCTGAAAAACAAGAAGACTAATTATAGTTAGAATGGTGATCTATCAAAAGTCAAGTCAGAGCAGGTAGGCCAAAAACTTTGAGGCCTGGTAGGTCAAAGCATAGAATTTGGATTTTATTTGAAGGGTAAAAAAATCTGTATTAGGAAATTCAGCAGAGAAATGAAATGATGCAATTTACCTTTAAAAAAATAATTCTGGGCTCAGCACCTGTGGCTCAAGTGGCTAAGGCGCCAGCCACATACACCTAAGGTGGTGGGTTCGAATCCAGCCTGGGCCCACCAAACAACAATGATGGCTGCAACCAAAAAATGGCCGGGCGTTGTGGCGGACGCCTGTGGTCCCAGCTACTTGGGAGGTGGAG
>NW_003852720.1:214515-220470 GCF_000181295.1 Otolemur garnettii
GCCTATGGTCCCAGCTACTTGGGAGGCTAAGGCAGGAGACTCGCTTGAGCCCAGGAGTTGGAGGTTGCTGTGAGCTGTGATGCCATGGCACTGTACCCAGGGGGCAACTTGAGCCTCTGTCTCAAAAAAAATAAAAATAAAAAGATCATTCTGGTGGTGCACATAAAAATAAAAAAATCATTCTGGGGGCGGCACCTATATAGCAAAG
Organism: Otolemur garnettii; assembly: GCF_000181295.1. Taxonomy (NCBI): domain Eukaryota; kingdom Metazoa; phylum Chordata; class Mammalia; order Primates; family Galagidae; genus Otolemur; species Otolemur garnettii. Next base: position 214,724 of record NW_003852720.1, read on the forward strand.
TAGGTAGGGCACTGGCCACATGCACCAAGGCTGACGGGTTCAAACCTAGCTTGGGCCAGGTGAAACAAAAATGACAACTGCAACAAAAAAATAGCCAGGGGTTTTGGAAGGAGCCTGTAGTCCCAGCTACTTGGGATGCTGAGGCTAGAGGATTGCTTAAGCCCAAGAATTGACCCAGCCCCGGTCAAAAACTGCAAAAGCCCAAGAATTGGAGGTTGCTGTGAGCTGTGATGCCATGGCACTCTACCAAGGGCAACGTAGTGAGACTGTCTTTAAAAAAAAGAAAAAAAGAAAATCATTTTGGTTACTGTGGAACAAAAGGGGAAACCAGGAGATCAATTAGGAGGGTTGGGCTAGAGTAGTAGATAGGGAGATGGTAAGGAATAGTCTGAACCATATGATGGTCTGAAATAGGGTGTAAGAGAAAGATATTAAGGATGACGTAGGGGCAGTGCCTGTGGCTCAAGAAGTAAGGCACCGGCCCCATACACCAGAGGTGATAGGTTCAAACCAGGCCCTGGCCAAAAACTGCAAAAAAAAAACAGGATGACTTGTAGGTTTCTGGCCTAAGTAACAGGCAAATAGTTTATGCCCATTTACTGAGATGGGAGAGGTCTGGAAAGGAAAAAAAATGGAGTAGGAAAGGAAAATAATCAATAGTAGTCCATAATGGATACTCAATAAATGGCAACCATTGTTAAGTCATCTTCTTTCTGGGTTGTACAACTACTTCACTACCCACAGATAATGACATAAATATTAGTGAAATTTATTCCATTTTTTATTTTATAAAATTTTTCTGATTATATAAAATTATAACTTAGATTCAAGTCCTAAATCATTGGACCCTTTACACTGGCACAGTGAGGAGAAAAATACGTGTCAGGGGGTGAAGGCAATATGACCAACTAGAGCCAGCTTTCCACAGAAGCTCCCATCCAGAAGGAGAGTTAAAGTTTAGCAAGTAAGCTAATGGTCTGGAGCTGAGCCAAGAGAGAAGGTTGGAGAATGCACATCAACCCTGCTGAGGTGAGCTGCAACCCCAATGATACAAACAATAGGTACAAAATCCATTGCCAAGCGGATGGGAGTACCCTCCCCCAAGAGAACAACTTGCAGTATACTTTCTACAAACAAGCGAGCAGAGTTCAAACATCCTCCCATTTTATCCCAGCAGAGAGTCCCTCTAAAAACCAGACCTCCTTCCCCTACTAGGGTGCCATGGCACTCTCCTGCCAGGCATAAAACTATATAAAACTGTACATATTCTCTACCTGCAATTCTGAACTCTCAGCACTCCCCTCCACTCTCACCTCAAGGTCTGGAAGCCTGTCCCTCATGGAGTCCAGATTCTCGGGCATTTTCTCAAGAGGTGTGGACAGGGCATGGGCTGTTGCAGGTCTGTGCTGATTCTGCAGCACAGGGGTAAGGAAAAGACAGTGGAATGAAGGAACCATACAAGAGAGGGAGAGGTGGTGTCCCATGGCACAGGGCTCAAACCCCTGGGGATATTTTGGAGAGACACTCCCTGTCTGGGCAACCAGAGAAAGCCAGGCATCTTCTCCAGTGGCAGACACTGGCAGAACACACCTGGGACGGCAACACAGGCCCCATGAGTAAAGGGTATGCCTGAGGTGGTACCTGTCTGGGTGGGGCATGATGGGGACGAAGAATAGAAGACCTGTACAGAGACGGCATACTCCCAGAGTAGGGCTGAGCCACAGGACTACTTTAGTTAGCCTAAGAAACACCCAGCCCTCAGGGGATCATAGCTGAGACAAAGGCAGGTGGGCAGAGGCTGGAACTCAAGAGCCAAGTGTGAGCTCTAACCACACCCAACCCAACACAGACTGCAATGAAGACCGAGACACCAGCTCTGGGCAGTGGCACAGACCAGGGCTGAGTCACAATTTCTGTGAACTTGAACAGTGCCTGGTCCGTAAGGGAATATAGCCAGGACAGAATCACAAATTCTGCGAAAATATAAGTGTCAGAACATCAATCAGAGGTGGGGCTGGAACTGAGTGAACGGCCCCAGCTTCCATTAACCACCTGCGGTTGTCAGACATCAGCTCCCCCTGCCGAATGGCAGCAGAGTGTGGAGGCCTGGCCCAGGAGACATAGATCTCACTGTGACTCAGGCAGGTGCAAACCCCTGGAGGAGCATCTGCTCATTGGAGGAACTGGGTCACAGCCCTGCAGGGTTACCAGGGACTGGGTGTGACAGAGGTGCAAGGTGTGGAAGGAAGCATCAACCTTCCCAGACTAATTCATTTGCTGAGGGGGGTCCACAGAGCACCAGAACGAGTCGTACTCGAGCTGCCAGCAGACTCCTGCTATCAAGTTGCTGGAGACCTTTTGAACTCTCCCACTTGAGACCGGGTGCTGACTGGGACAATTGATTTGGATCTCTCAGAATGGACCAATCGCCCAAGAACTATCCAAAGTGGTACCCTGGGTGTGTGGTTGTAGGAAGGTTTGATTTTCCTTTTCTAGTTGTTGCCCGTGGGGATAGGGTGACTTAATTGATGGTATTTCTTCACAGCTGAGACTTCAACCCAGAGTAACTGATTCACTACGGTAGGATAAAGACCAGCTGAAAACAAGACAGAGCCACATAGCCCCACCACACCAAGTCCCCAGTGTCTCAGGCTGTAGCACTGTACGGGTCCTTTGCAAAGCTCTAGGGGAAAAGGTACAGACACCAGTCCCAGCTCTTGGGCAAAGAGCTGGTTAATCACTACTCCAGGAGCCCCCCCCAACCCAACTTCACCTGATCTGCCCATCTAGCCAAATGGTGTAAAATAATCACAGGGTGGAATCAGCGGAAAAACTCCAGTAACATGAATAACCAGAGTAGATCAACTCCCCCAAGGAAAAATATGGCAGACACAACTGAAGATCCCATTCATAAACAAAAGGCTGAGATGTCAGAAATCGAATTCAGAATTTGGGTTGCAAGTAAGATTAATAGAATGGCAGTAAAGTTGGAATTAGAAATTCAAGGAGCATTTCAAAAGTTGTCTCAAGAATTCAATGAATTCGAAGACAAAATCACCAAAGATTGTGACACACTAAAACAAGAATTTGTAGCCCTCAAAGATCTGAGAAATACAGTATACAGTAGAATCCCTCAGTCACAGAATGGAGCAAGCAGAAGAAAAGACTTCTGATATTGAAGACAAAGCTTTTGAACACTCCCAAACACTCAAAGAGAAAGAGAAATGGAGAACAAAAACGAATCATTCTCTCAGAAAGCTTTGGTATAATTCGAAGAAAGCTAATATTTGCCTTATAGGAATCCCCGAAGGTGACAAAGTTGCTTCGCAAAGCACAGAGGCCCTTTTTCATGAGATTATGAAGAAGAACCTTCCAAACATGCCAAGAGATTCTGAAATGCAGATAGGAGACAGTTTAAAAACCCTAGCATGGCTCAGCCCAAATAAGACATACCCCAGGCACATTATAATTAACTTCACTAAAGTTAATATGAAGGAGAAAATTCTGAAAGCAGCCAGACATAAGAAAACCATAACCCACAAGGGGAAGAATATTAGAATGACTTCAGATCTCTCTGCTGAAAGCTTTCAAGCTAGAAGAAGATGGTCATCGACTTTTAATCTCTTAAAACAAAATAACTTTCAACCCAGGATCCTGTATCCAGCTAAACTGAGTTTCATTTATGATGGAGAAATTAAATACTTAAATGACATTCACATGTTGAAGAAATTCGCTATAACTAAACCAGCTCTCCAAAATATTCTCAGCCTATCCTCCATAATGACCAGCGCAATCCTCCACCTCAAAACTAAACTCACTGAGAAACTTTTGATCAAATTCCAACTTCCACATTGGCAAAAGGTTTAAAAATGTCCACTGGACTTTCGAAAAACTCGATACCCAAAATTCTGCCAGGCTTATCAATATTCTCAATTAATGATGTGAATGGCTTAAATTCTCCTCTAAAGAGGCACAGGTTGGCTGACTGGATACAAAAACTCAGGCTAGATATCTGCTGCATACAAGAATCTCATCTTACTTTAAAAAATAAACAGACTCAGGGTGAAGGGATGGTCATCTATATTTCAGGGAAATGGAAATCAGAAAAAAGCAGGTATTACAATTTTATTCACAGACACAACAGGCTTTAAACCAACAAAAGTAAGGAAAGATAAGGATGGACACTTCATATTTGGTAAGGATAACACTAACATGATCATATTTCAATTATTAACATTTATGCACCCAACCAGAATATGCCTCAATTTATAAGAAAGACTCTAGCAGACATGAGCAACTTGATTTCCTCCAGCTCCATAGTAGGAGATTTTAATACTCCTTTGGCAGTGTTGGATAGATCCTCCAATAAGAAACTAAGCAAAGAAATTTTAGACTTAAACTTAACCATTCAACATTTGGATTTAACAGACATCTACTGAACACTTCATCCTAACAAAACTGAATATACATTCTTCTCATCAGCCCACAGATCATACTCCAAAATTGATCACATCTTCGGTCACAAGTCTAACCTCAGCAAATTTAAAAGAATAGAAACTATTTCTTGAATTTTCTCAGACCATGATGGAATAAAAGTTGAACTCAGTAACAACAGGGTCTGCATACTCATACAAAAACATGTAAGCTAAATAACCTTATGCTGAATGATAGGTGGATCATAGACAAGATTAAAAAGAAAACTACCAAATTTTTGGAAAAAACAATAATGAAGACATGGATTATAGAACCTCTGGGATACTGCAAAGGCAGTCCTGAGAGGGAAATTTATAGCACTGCAAGCCTTCCTCAAGAGAACGGAAAGAGAGGAAGTTAACAACTTAATGGGACATCTCAAGCAACTGGAAAAGGAAGAACAATCAAATCCCAAATCCAGGAGAAGAAAAGAAATAACCAAAATTAGAGCAGAATTAAATGAAATTGGAAACAAAAGGATTATATAACAGATCAATAAATCAAAAAGTTGGTTTTTGAAAAGGTCAATAAAATAGATAAACTTTTGGCCAACCTAACCAGGAAATAAAGAGTAAAATCTCTAATTTCATCAATCAGAAATGGTAAAGATGAAATAACAACAGACCCCTAAGAAATTCAAAAAATCCTTAATGAATATTACAAGAAACTTTATTCTCAGATCAGAAATATGAAAATCTGAAGGAAATTGACCAATACTTGGAAGCATACCACCTCCAAGACTTAGCCAGAAGGAAGTGGAAATGTTGCACAGGCCTATATCAAGTTCCAAAATAGCATCAACTATATAAAATCTCCCTAAAAAGAAAAGCCCGGGACCAGATGGCTTAATGTCAGAATACTACCAAACCTTTAAACAGGAACTAGTACCTATATTACTTAACCTTTTCCAAAATATAGAAAAAGAAGGAATACTACCCAACACACTCTATGAAGCTAACATCACCTTGATCCCCCAAACAGGAAAAGATCCAAAAAGAAAAGAAAATTATAGACCAATATCACTAATGAATACTGATGCAAAATATTCAACACAATCCTAACAAACAGAATCCAGCAACACATCAAAAAAATTATACACTATGACCAATTAGGTTTTATCCCAGGGTCCCAAGGCTGGTTCAACAGACATAAATCCATAGATATAATTCATCACATAAACAATTAAAAAACAAAGACCACATGATTCTCTCAATTGATGCAGTAAAAGCTTTTGATAATATCCAGCATCCCTTCATGATCAGAACACTTAAGAA
>NW_003852720.1:222995-226778 GCF_000181295.1 Otolemur garnettii
AATAACTAAGAAAATGCTGTGAAGGCTATGTTAACCAGTTTGATGAAAATATTTCAAATTGTCTATAAAACCAGCACATTGTACCCCATGATTGCATTAATGTACACAGCTATGATTTAATAAAAATAAATAAATAAAATAAAATAAATATTAAGACACCCTCTGGGCACGGTGGTTCGTGCCTGTAATCCTAGTACTCTGGAAGGTCAAGGCAGGTGGATTGCCTGAGCTCACAAGTTCAAGACCAGAATGAGACCTCTAAAAATAGCCGGGTATTGTGGCGGGTGCCTATAGTCCCAACTACTTATGAAGGAGAGGCAAGAGAATCACTTGAGCCCATGAGCATGAGGTTGCTGTGAGGTATGATGCCACTGCACTCAATTACCAGGGTGACTGAGTGAGATTCTGTCTCAAAAAAAGAAAAGAAACAAATAAAAATTTAAAAAAAAAATAAAATTAGAGGTGTGTATATATCAATAAGAATGAAAAAAGAACAAGGAAATAGGGGAAATACTTCACTTCATGTTAAAATGAAGAGGGTTGAATTATAGCAGATACAGAAGGTGCCAAGAAAATGTGTATGCATTTTAGGAAAGGAAAAAATGGTCAGGTGCAGTGGCTCACACAAGTAATCCTAGCACTCTTGAGGCTAAGGCAAGAGGATCCTTTGAGCTTAGGAATTCAAGACCAGCCCGAGCAAGAATGAGACCTAGTCTCTCCTAAAAATAGAAAAACTAGCCAGGTATTGTGACCAGTGCCTGTAATCCAGCTATTCGGGAGGCTGAGGCAGTGGGATCACTTGAACCCAGGAATGTGAGGTTGCTGTGAGCATGGCACTCTACCCTGAGTAAGACTCTGTCTCACGAAGAAAAAAAAGGAAAAATTTGTATTAAATTTGTAATACTCAAGTCACATTTGATTTCTGCAATTACAAGAGGTGCTCAATGTTACTTGTATTGATCTTTTGTTATTGGTATATATTGAGTATTGCAATCTTAATGGAGTTTTTTCCTTTCTTAAAATATGTATACATTTTTTGACATCCTTTGTATATAAGGAAAGTTATAGATATAAGTCTTTAAAGACTTAGAATCAAGGCCAAGCTTCTAATTAAAAGGAACAAAAAGAATAACTAAAGATAACTGGGTGGCACCTGTGGCTCAAAGGAGTAGGGTGCCAGCCCCATATACCAGAGATGGTGGGTTCAAACCCAGCCCCGGCCAAAAACTGCACAAATAAATAAAATAAAATAATAATTTAAGAAATGGGCGGTGCCTGTGGCTCAAAGGAGTAGGGCACCGGCTCCATACGCTGGACATGGTGGGTTCAAACCCAGCCATGGCAAAAAATAATAAGAATAATAAAGATAAGTGGAATTTATCAGGATAGGTAATTTGAAAAATGGCTATCTCAACAAATTAGACTGGGAAGATATTCTGCCATGTCCTCACAGCATTAGCTGATGCTAGTCTGTTTACTACATATATAATTTGCTTCCTATGGAGACCATCAGGAAGACAACAGGCCTCCATTTCTCTTGTATTCAATCATATTACCTAGTACAGGAATGAACTAACGTTCCAAGAAAATATTGGCGAATTGAAGGCATATTCTTCATTTTAACAAAATGGCAATCATAGTGTTACAAATGAATTTTGAAGGGGAGTTAAAACAATCCTGAACAAAAATTAGTACATCAGAATGCAGCCTAAAAAAAGTAAGCATGAGAATGTGAATGAGGAGTCTAAAGAAATATTAAATTTCTCATGGCATGAAGAACAAAGAGGTATGAGAACAAACCCTAGTATAGGTCCTCAGGCCATTAGGGAGTAGAAGTGAGCAGGGCATGGAATTGGGTTACAGATCTTGAGCACAAGACTTCCTGGCATAAACAGCCTTATTCACAAAAGATCCAAACAATCAGTCCCTACACTCAACAAAGTATTTTATTGTTCCTTTTTTTAACTGATAACTTAGAGCAACTGATGATAAAACAACCAATCTTAACTGTACTCATGTATTTAAAAAAATACATATGTATGAACAAAATATACATACTTGTTGCCCACTCTTTTTCTTCCAAGTAGAAATCTTGGGGAAAGGGGGACTTCAGTGGGCTCCAGCCTACTGGGTACAATGTAAGGGTACAAGGGCACATCTCCCAGGCAAAGAACTCAACTATGACTGAGACTATACCTTACAAACAAAGACAATGTAGCCTAATGGTATGTACCTTTATGTTAATCCAAAATAAATAAACTTTTCAGAAAAGAAAGAAATCTGGCCAGGAATAGTGGTTCACACCTATAATCCTAGCACTCTGGGAGTAGGAGGATGGCTTGAGCTCATGAGTTCAAGACCAGCCTGAGCAAAATCGAGACCCCATCTGTACTAAAAATAGTGAAAAAACTGAGGCAAAAGGATCACTTAAGCCAAAGGGTTGGAGGTTGCTGTAAGCTATGATGCCACGGCACTCTACCCAGGGTGACAGCTTGTGATTCTCTCTCAAAAGAAAAAAAGAAATCATAGGAGGGAGGGAGATAAAAGTTTGGGAGGTTGGGGTCAAGAAACAGAAAACTGCAACAAAAGTTCAGCTCACTCTTCCTGCTGGGCACACAATAGCTCTGGCAGTAGAGGACCAAAGGCACGCCCAGAGGATTAGATGCCTACCATCTGGCAGATCACGAAGATAGTCTTCCTTCCTACGGAAACTTTCCATATCACAAACAGTAATTTTCTACTTTTTCTTTTTTTTTTTTCAAAGCAGGAGATCCTTTCTTCAAAACTCTTAAACAGAAATTCAATAGAAACTATAAAAAGTGGAGCAGGGAAGGGAAGTCTCATCTGCTCAGCAACCTCCCTCCCAGGGGCAGCTCCTGATTTTACATTCATAAAATCCTAAGGTTCTAAGAGATGGATTCTTCTCAATTTAGATCTAATCTCAATTTGGGGAAAACTCTGTTTCATACTTCTGCCTCAGCTTCTGCACCTACAAAAAGTGGGATTGCTAGATGATACAGTAGTCCTATTTTTAGTTTTCTGAGGAATTTCCATACTGTTTTCATAATAGTTGTACTAATTTACATTCCCACCAACAGTGTACCAGTTTCTCTTGCCATCACTTGTCATCTTTCACCATTTGGCTAATAGCCATTCTAAACAGGTATGAAGTAATATCACATTGTGGGCTTGTGGTTTAGTTTTTTGTTTTTTTTGTTTTTTTTTTTAAATAGATCTTGCTGGAGTACAATGGCACAATCACGCTTACTGCAGCCTTAAACTTGTGGGCCCAAGCAATCCTACCCCTTCAGCCTCCCTAGTAGCTAGGATTACAGACATACACATGGCTTCTTTTATATTTTTCATTTTATTTTGTTTTGTAGACACAGGGTGTCAACACCTGCTGGTGTTGAACTTCTGTGCTCAAGCAATCCTCCTGCCTCAGCCTCTCAAAGTGTTGAGATTATAGGCATGGGCCAGCATGGTCAGCCTCATTGTAGTTTTAATTTGCATCTCCCTGATGATTAGTGTGATGTTGAGCATTTTTTCATGAACCTGTTGGTTATTAATGTGCCTGCTTTTGAGAAATGTCTATTCACATCCTGTGCTCATTTTTTAATTAGGTTATTTTCTTGTTATTGTTTGAGTTCTCTATATAATTTTGTTTTGTTTTGTTTTGTTTTGAGACAGAGCCTCAAGCTGTCCCCTGGGTAGAGTGCCGTGGCATCACAGCTCACAGCAACCTCCAACTCCTGGGCTCAAGCGAGTCTCCTGCCTCAGCCT
>NW_003852720.1:227468-229631 GCF_000181295.1 Otolemur garnettii
AAAAAAAAAAAAAAAAAAATTTTGCTATCAGCTCGGCGCCTGTAGCTCAGCGGCTAGAGCGCCAGCCACATACACCAGTGCTGGTGGGTTCAAATCCAGCCTGGGCCCGCAAACAATGATAGCCACAACCAAAAAATAGCTGGGTGTTGTAGTGGGCACCTGTAGTCCCAGCTACTTGGGAGCGTGAGGCAAGAGAATTGTTTAAGCCCAAGAGTTTGAGGTTGCTGTAATACCATGGCACTCTACCCAGGGCAACAGCTTGAGCCTCTGTCTCAAGAAAAAAAAAAAAATTTTGCTATAATGTAAAAAAAATTTTTCGAGATAGGGTCTCATTCCATTGCCCAGGCTAGAATTCAGAGGCCTCATCATAGTTCACAGCAGCCTCCAACTCCTGGGTTCAAGTGATCCTCCTGCTTCAGCCTCCCAAGTAGCTGAGACTATAGGTATATACCACCATGCCAGCTAATTTTTTTTAGTTTTTGGAGCAATGGGGTCTCACTATCACCCAGGCTGGGCTCAAGCGATCCTCTCTCCTCAGCCTCCCAAAGTGCTAGGATTGTAGGTGTAAGCCACTGTACCAGGCAAAAATTTATTTAAAGTCATCTTTTTATGCATTTGGCAGTCCAGTTCACAGTGAAGAGAATAAGGAAAGGAAAGGAATGGCAAAATAGAAAGATTGGCAGGAAATAGACCAAAATGCTAACATTCATTTTATCCCTAGGTGCTAAGATTAAGGGTAATTTGATTTTCTTTATTTTTACTAACTCTATTTTCTAAATGTTACCACAGCAATTATATATAACTTCTGTAATAATAACAAACAATAAAATATAATTTCAGCAAGATGAAAATATGATTATCTTAAAACTTCCTAGGCAGAATATTAAATCAAGCCTTGCTCATTCCACTCATCTCACTCTCAAACATGGGGGAAGCCCAAACCAATTTCTTGGGTGCCAGTCTTCCTAAGCTAAACCGTTCTGCATCTTGCTATCAGTTACCCTGTCAGTTACCCTACTCAAGAGTCCAACATACAGATCATAAAATGCAAACTTCTGTCTTTATGCAAAGCATTTCTGAATAATTTTACCCTTCTATCTTCACTTACCATACTATCCTATCAAGTCCTCAGTTTTTTTAGGAGAAACCTGGTACAAAGAATCCACTGTTGGAGTTAAAGACCCTGACCAATACATCATCTCTTGGCCCCAGTTCCTTCAATGGAGAATGTTTATGAAGACTAGATTTTTAAGTAAGTAATACATTCAGCATACAAAAAGCTTTCAATAAACGACAATCATTATTGTCATTATTAACTAAATGAGGTTTTATTCACGGATTTCTCAAAAAACTTTGCAAGTTTATATCTGTACTTTATCACTCCTTTTGCTCCTTTCTGAGTTCCTTCTTTATCTTCTAAAACCCTATTAAAATTAAAGGTCCAGTTCAAGTCACCTCCTCCAGGAAGGCTTTCCTAACTCTGCCAAGTTAGTATGACCTCTCATTCCTTTGAACTTCTACAGCACTTAGAATTTATTCTACCTAAATGGTGGTGTCTTTGTTGATATTTTAGTTTCGTTTCCATCGATATACGTCCCCAAGCAGAGTATAATTCCTGGCTAGCAAACACTCCATTTTATATACACCTTGATTTCTTTTTGATGTCTCACACATAACCAAGTGTATAACAGATGGTCAAAAATGTGATAATCTGGGCTCAGCACTCATAGCACAGTGGTTACGGCGCCAGCCACATACACCGAAGTTGGCAGGATCGAACCCAGCCCAGGCCAGCTAACCAACAATGACAACCCCAAAAACAACAATAACAAAAATATATATATATATATGGGCTTTGTGGTGGGCACCTGTAGTCCCAGCTACTTGGGAGGCTGAGCCAAGAGACTCGTTTAAGCCCAAGAGTTTGAGGTTGCTGTGAGCTGTGACATCACTGCACTCTACTAAAGGTGACATAGTGAGACTCTGTCTAAAAAAAAAAAATGTGTTAATCTGATTTATGGACTTGAAAGAAAGTGATCACAATAAAAATAGTGGCTAAATATTTTTGCAGTGGACTATAAATTCTACATAAAGATAGAAAGCTTTGGCTCGGCGCCTGTGGCTCAAGCGGCTAAGGCGCCAGCCACATACACCTAAGGTGGC
>NW_003852720.1:230614-234947 GCF_000181295.1 Otolemur garnettii
GGCTGGATTCGAACCCGCCACCTTAGGTGTATGTGGCTGGCGCCTTAGCTGCTTGAGCCACAGGCGCCGAGCCAGTGAGATGGATTCTGATACCAATTACTAGAAAGCAATAATTATATAATCTTACTATATAAAAAATAATTATCAAAGGCAAACTCTGTCTCCTTGAGTGCTAAAAGTTAAGGGTAGATAGTTTGAGAGCATAATTTCACTTTTATTTTTACTCACTGATTTAATTATGATTCCTGAAGAAGCAATTAGGAAAATTATTAAATAAATAACATGAAGACCAGCCTTCTCTAGGATAAATACTGAACAGCAATAGGAAACAACTGTTCTAATGAGCTGCTACTAATGTTCTAATGAGAGTAAAGCAATTTGAGAGAAAGAGGAAGTTGCTTTATTAACTGCAGTTAATTACCAGGAAACTATGTCTCAACTAGTAGAAAAAAGACTTAGAGTACCACTAAACCTCAGCAAGATAGATTCAGCATGATAAATTTGAATCTATCTTTTTAGCTGTCAGTGCTATCCTAGCAAGTCTCCAACATTCTAGCTTTCTCACTGATCTGCAGAAAGAAGGAAAAGCCATTCTACCTAAGGATGTTAGGATGGGAGAGTCGATTCATGAGCTGCACTTCTTTCAACATGTTTGCCCGGTTACTGCTCAGTGTGTTCATTTTAAGAGCCATCACCTGACCAGAAGCTCGGTGGCGCACCTAGAAAATAAAACAGACCAAGAAAAGAGGGTCAGAGAACAACAGTTATACATGAGGTCAAAGTCTCCAAATGAAGAGCATGTCAAGATATGTTCGTGCCAGTTTAGATAAAATAGACAACCAATTACGTTAAAGTCTCACTTCTATGGGGGAAGATGAATATATTCATATTGTATTGGCCAGAAAAACATTGTTAGTAACATCTCCAGAAATTACATTTTTTTTAATACTTCAAGGAAAAAATGAGGGAAGTTTTTAAGCTGCTTCCTTATGACTGATGTCGGTGAGTCTTATGTTACCAACATAAAAATTCCCTTTTGTGGAACCTGAAGTGTGCATAAAAAAGACATATGAATAAACCTTACTTAAGATTTAATGAACTATAAAACTGTCATTGTAAGACAATAAACCACATACTCAAAGTCTTCCTCAGGTCCCATAAAAATGTATCTACAAGGGCCATGTGAGGTGGCTCACACCTGTAATCCTAGCATTCTGGGAGGCCGAGGAAGGTAGATTGCTTGAGCTCAGGAGTTCAAGACCTGCCTGAGGCAAGAGCAAGACCATATCTCTACTAAAAATAGAATAAAGCTAGCCAAGTGTTTTGGTGCAAGCCTGTAGTCCCAGCTACTCGAGAGGCTGAGGCAAGAGGATCTCTTGAGTCCAAGTGTCTGAGGTTTCTGTGAACTATAATGCCATGGCACTCTACCAAAGGCCACAGAGGGAGACTCTGTCTCAAAAATAAATAAATATTTGTATTTGTATTTTTAAAAAAAAAGCATTGCATGTTAAATATAGAAAGAAATCAGTGAAACTTTTAGAGCCAATATTGTAGTAACTCTACCCAAATAATCTCTGTGGGTTTTTTTTTTTTTTTGAGACAGTCTCAGTATGTGGCCCTCAGTAGAGTGCCATAACATCACAGCTATCAGTAACCTCAAACTCTGGGGCTTAAGCGATTCTCTTGCCTCAGCCTCCCAAGTAGCTGGGACTACAGGCTGGGACTACAGACTACAGGCACCTACCACAACACCTGGCTATATTTTTGGTTGTTGTAATTGTCATTGTTGTTTGGCAGGCCCAGGCCAGGTTTGAACCTGCCAGCCCTGGTGGTATGTGGCTGGTACCCTCACTGCTGAGCTACAAGCACTGAGCCCTATTTCACTCTTTCACCTCAAAAAACCTGAAATGACAATAGCCCCATAAGTGTAACATAGTTTTTAATAAAGGACAGACATCACTGCTTATCTTAGAACTCAAAGAAATAATGTTTCAGAGTGGACAAGAGGATTGGGGAGAGGGGCAGGCTAAACACTCAGAGCCACAGGAATCTTGATCAGAAAAACTAAGGCAGAACACTGGCTGTCCTCTTCCCTCTTCTAGATCTCTGAGTGAGATTTGGAACCCAACTCTCTTCTCAGTACATCAATGATTCTGTTGTCATGTATCTCGTGATTGATGAAAGAGAAGTAGTTTTCTTTTTCAGATCCTGCATGGATAAGTTAAAAGAAACATTTATATACAAAGACCTCACTGACAGTATTTTTCCAACTCTACTTAGAGATGACATCTGTGTTTTAATAAGGGTTCTCCATCCTTTTATTCCCATCATCTGAAAACTATCATACTGAGTTTTTATCAAAATGTCTGCTTTTAAGAAAGCTTGATATTAAAATAATGTGTGAAATTCAGAGATAGCTCCATTTCAAACTAATCCGAAAAAAAAATCCACTTCCTTGAAAAAGTGGAAAAGATGTTGAACTTATATATAACTCACTGCATTTTAGCTTTCATTTGTAAAAAATATTCTTCCTCAGGCTGGGCGCTCATACCTGTAATCCCAGCACTCTGGGAGGCCGAGGCAGGCAGATCACCTGAGCTCACCAGTTCAAGACCAGCCTGAGCTAGATCAAGACCCTGTCTCCAAAAACAGCCAGGCATGTGGCAGTACCTATAGGCCCAGGTACCCAGGAAGCTGAGGCAAGAGAATCACTTGAGCCCAAAAGTTTGAGGTTGCTGTGAGCTATGATGCCACAGCACTCTACAAGGAGAGATAAAGTGAGATTTTGTCTCAAAAACATAAATAAATCTTTCTCTTCTCTCCTTTTATCCTACTCCCCAATTCTACTCATCTTTCAATGACACACTCAAATATCTCCTCCTTTGTGATGTTTTCTTTAACTCTCTCTAGACACTATTCTTTCTTTATACCACCTCAGAACTATAGTCATAATGCCAGTATAATACTCATCACATAGTTGTGTACAAAAATATCTTCTTAGTAGGCTACAAAGTACCTTGAGATCAGGATCTACATTGTATTCATCTTTGTCTTGCAATGCCTTGATGCTCAGTATATGAGGGCACAGTGAAAACAGTGGCAACAACAGTTAAAAGTAGTATAAGATCTGGTCACTCACTCCTTTCTGGAATTTATTGTCTGGAAAGGGGCAAACAGTAAACTATATGAGTGAGCCAGGCACAGTGGATTAAGCCTGTAATCCTAGCACTCTAGGAGGCTGAGGCAGGAGGATCCCTTGAGCTTAGGAGTTTAAGGGGCGGGCTAAACACTCAGAGCCACAGGAATCCTAATCAGAAAAACTAAGTGAGAGGGAGACCCCATCTGTACTAGAAACGAAAAAATTTACAGCTTGGAGCCTGTAGCTCAGTGAGTAGAGTGCCGCCCACATACACTGAAGGTGGTGGGTTTGAGCCTGGCCCAGGGCCTGCTAAAAACAATGACAACTGCAACCAAAATATTGCCGGGTGGGCGGCACCTGTGGCTCAGTGGGTAGGGCACCAGCCCCATATACCAAGAGTGGCAGAGGGTGGCAGGTTCAAACCCAGCCCTAGCCAAACTGCAATAAAAAAATAGCTGGGGGTTGTGGCAGGCACCTGTAGTCCCAGCTACTCTGGAGGCTGAGGCAAGAGAATCCCTTAAGCCCAGGAGTTTGAGGTTGCTGTGAGCTGTGACACGACAGCACTCTACTGAGGGCAACACAGTGAGACTCTGTCCCTCAAAAAAAAAAAAAAATTTAGCCAGGTGTTGTGGCAGGTACCTATAGTCCCAGCTACTCAGGAGGCCAAGGCAGGAGGATAGCTTGAACCCAGGAGTTTGAGGTTTATGTAAGCTGAGCTAAAACCACTACACTCTACCCTGGGCAACAGGGTGAGACTCTGTTGAAAGAAAAAAAAGAAGAGAAAAAAAGAGAAAGGGATGACAGAAAGGAAGGAAGGTAATGACCTAAGAGACTTCAGTTAAACCTCAAGGTATTAATAGACTTAGCTAGTTTTTTTTTTTTTTCTTTTAAAGTACAAAACAGACTATAGGTGATAAGGGAGGGGAAAGTACCATCAAATACTGGGGCCCAGGAAAAATGAGAAGTCTTCCTAGATGCAGGGAGAACTTTATTCCAAGTGCTCAGATACAAAACTACAAAAATTAATTAGTTCTCAGTCTACTTAGATTTTCAGAGTAAAGGGAAGGTTTGTTTCTGCTTAAAGTTTTTTCTTTATAGATACTTTTTATTACTAATAAAAGAATTTCCATGGCTCGGCGCCTGTGGCTCAAGCGGCTAAGGCGCCAGCCACATACACCTAAGGTGGCGGGTTCG
>NW_003852720.1:236904-248287 GCF_000181295.1 Otolemur garnettii
AAGAGACCAGGAGTTGGAGGTTGCCATGAGCTGTGAGCTGTGATGCCACGACACTCTACCCAGGGGGACAGCTTGAGGCTCTGTCTCAAAAAAAAAATAAATAAATAAATAAAATAAAATAAGTGATGAATAGTCAAGAAGAAAACATAAAATGGCATTATATAAGCAACAATCAAGAATAGAGTTTCTGCTGGGAGTGGTGGCTCATGTGTGTAATCTTAGCACTCTGGGAGGCCGAGGTGGGTGGAAGGCCTGAGCTCACAGGTTCAAGACCAGCCTGAGCAAGAGTGAGACCCCATCCCTAAAAAATAGCCAGGCATTATGGCAGATGCCTGTAGTCCCAGCTACTCGGGAGGCTGAGGCAAGAGAATCACTTAAGCCCAAGAGTTTGAGGTTGCTGTGAGCTATGGTGTCACAGCACTCTACTGAGGGCAACAAAATGAGACCCTGTCATGGTGCCAGCCACAATACACTGAGGCTGGCAGGTTCACACCTGGCCTATGCCATCTAAACAACGACAACTGCAAAAAAAATAGCCGGGCATTGCAGTGGGCACCTGTGTCCCAGCTACTTGGGAGGCTAAGGCAAGAGAATTGCTTAAGCCTGAGAGTTTGAGGTTGCTGTGAGCTGTGATGCTACAGTACTCTACCAAGGGTTACATAATGAGACTCTGTCTCAAAAACAAACAAAAAAAAAGGCAGCGTCCATAGTTCAGTGGGTAGAGCTCCAGCCATATATACCAGGACTGGTAGATTTGAACCCAGCCGTGGCCAGTTAAAAAAAATAAACAATGACAACTGCAACAACAACAACAAAATAGCCAGGTGTTGTGGCAGGCGCCTGTAGTCCCAGCTACACGGGAAGCTGAGGTAAGAGAATCACTTAAGCCCATGAGTTTGAGGTTGCTGTGAGCTGTGATGCCACAGCACTCTACTGAGGGCAACATAGTGAAACTGTCTCAAAAAAAACAAACAAAAAAAGCAATAGTTTTCAACAGAGGTTATATTACACCTCACTCAGGAGGCACTCTGGGGTTTTTCCAGTGAAGTGTTTTGGCTATCACAATGACTAGGAACAGAGATGCTTCACATCCTGCAAGCTTTAGGATAGTCTTGCATAAAAAAGCATTGTTCCATGTGCTGTATAAAATTCAAATGTCTTGGCAGACATTCATGTAAATGAAGAACATATTTATAATTACCTAAGTTTAGATCTAACTCTGTTTTACATGAAAACAAACTCATCTTGTTTTAATATATACTGAATTTTCCAGGAAAGCAACTATATTGTAAATTGAGGAAAATGTGTTTTGTTTTTTTTCTTAGATCATTTAGATAATTGGTTAATATTTCAGAAAATCTGATCACCAATAAACCCAAAAATTACCACTCAGCTCACTGGAACACTTTTTCTATTTTAAGAAATGAAGTGTTGGCCAGGCCTGGTGGCTCAAATCTATAATCCTAGCAGTCTGGGAGGCTGAGGCAGGAGGATCACTTGAGCTTAGGAGTTTTGAGTCTAGCCTAAGCAAGAACAAGACCCCCATCTCTATGAAATATGGAAAAATCAGCCAGGAGCATGGTACACATGCCTAAAGTCCCAACTACTCAGGAGGCTGAGGCAAGAGGGTTGCTTGAGATCAGAAGTTCAAGACCAGTCTAAGCAAGAGTGAGACCCCATCTCTATTAAAGACAGAAAAATTAGCTAGGCAGGGGTACAAATGCCTGTAGCCCTAGCTACTCAGGAGGCTGAGGCAAGAGGATCTATGATGCTGCTGTTCCATTCTAACTGGGTGACAGAGCAAGACTATCTCAAAAAAAGGAAACGGAGATTTTCTTTTTTTTTTTTTTGTAGAGACAGAGTCTCACTTTATCACCCTCGGTAGAGTGCTGTCACATCACAGCTCACAGCAACCTCCAACTCCTGGGCTTAGGCGATTCTCTTGCCTCAGCCTCCTGAGTAGCTGGGACTACAGGCGCCCGCCACAATGCCCGGCTATTTTTTGTTGCAGTTTGGCCGGCGCCAGGTTTGAACCCACCACCCTTAATATACGGGGCAGTGCCACTGAGCCACAGGCACCGCCCAGGAAAATCTTTTATCTTTTGGTCCCTACAATGTACACTCATCACAAGCCTGACATTTCTTTACATGCACCCACCAGGCCTTAAGCCAAACCTAATTTCTCACCTTCCCTAGAATATGCCATGGTCTTACTCCTCTGTGATTCTGCATATTTTACACCTGCTAGGCATACCCTTCCTGTTTGTCCCGCCTGAGAAGTTCTTTCAGGAAAACTCAAAGGTGACCTCCTCTAGGAATCCCTTCAAACCAGGTTTTACTGATGTCCAATACAAAGGCATACTTTGACACACTTAGCAACTATGTATTGAGCAAGTGCAAGCCCTTACAAAATGTTCTTTTAGCAGATAGTGTATTTGAAATGTACTTCCTATCTTCCTCACCTTAAGCAAAGAATTCTTTTGGGGCAGGATTTTTTCTTTTTTATTTCTCTATCCCTGGTGCCTGCTCAATATCCTATACCTAATAAGCATTAATTAAATACCTACTGAGTAAATAAATTGGCATAGTAAATAATTACATTATTACATGCTAAAATAGGAGTATCAGCAAAGTGCTATGAGATCACAAAAGAGAAACAACTAACCCTCTCACTTTTCGCATCGTAAAATAAAACACTCTAGAATCAGCTTTTTGGAAGCATCTTTTACCATGTTAATATATATCATTTACAGAAATGCTTCTGTGTACTGAGTGAATCCAAAATGTATATGCAACTTACTATGCTTTCAGTTTTTATTTTTCCAGATAATCAATAAAGTGAAATATCATGGGAGCTTTTACTACACAGTGTAAACTAAAAATAAAATCCTAAGCACCCCCCAACTGAATGGACCCTGCCAGGCCCAGGGACCCCAGAAAAACCTTAAAACTTCGTTTTGAGCCATGATGGGGGTGGGAGGTGTAAAGAACAATTACAAATGTGCATTTTCTCTTTCTAAATATTCATTAACTCTTCCTATACACCCAGTCTGCGAGTTACAAACATCCAACTGACATGACTCTCATGTGCCTGTTCCAACTTACATACAACTTCAACTTAAGAACAAATGTACAGAACCTGTCTCATTCATAATCTGGGGACTGCCTGTAGCTTGTTAAATACATAAATTAAGCCACCCCAATCAGTATAAAGTCCTGTTCCTACATGTTCCTGGTTTGTGGAACAGTTTCCCAGTCTGTCAGAATGGACACTGCAGCATAAAAACCCTTTTTCCAAGAAATGAAGCTTTCCTTTTTCCTAAGCATAAAGCCCATGTCTGATGTTGTTAACAGCAGCATTCGACAGTAAATGTGCTGTCTGATAAATTATCCCTTTGTGTCATCCAGTGCTGGGCTTAGCATTCAAGAGGCATTTGTAAAACTCTTTACTAATTAAGTTGACCACCCAAGGGACTGGAACAAATTGGTCAGCATACTGAGGTGGTCTACATAAGGAACCTAGGCCTAGCATGTCCAGTCTATAAATAGCCCAGTTTTCCACATCAACTCTGGAGCAAATGCTAAATGTACTAAGTGCAGCCAAAAGCGACAATCACCACCGCTGTGTGAACCTTAGGTATACATGTGATACAAACGAGAAAGGAAAGGTCTTATATCAAACACATCAATTCACATACCCCAAAACATAGACCCTCCCCAGAAAAGTTCCCTCCCAGAAACCCCTATACCTCAAAGGAGTTGCCAAACAAGATAAATGCAACAAGGAAAACAATAGGAAATTTAGCAAGAAGCAGTTTTGCAAAAGCAATAGGATATGCGTCAAAGACCATTTCTAAGATGCAGAGCCCCAAGCAGCACTAGACTATTATCACCCTCTTCTTCCCAGGCTTTTCAATGCTAAAATCCTTAAAAAAGAGTGGTAGAAGGTAGGGAAGTAAATTCTTTTTCTTCTTTATTCTCTCTTTTGTAAATC
Organism: Otolemur garnettii; assembly: GCF_000181295.1. Taxonomy (NCBI): domain Eukaryota; kingdom Metazoa; phylum Chordata; class Mammalia; order Primates; family Galagidae; genus Otolemur; species Otolemur garnettii. The sequence goes on from NW_003852720.1 coordinate 240,899, forward strand.
CTCCAATAGGTATGTTTCAAATGGTTGCTTGATAAATGTGGCAATTTTCTTGATCTTCAAGAACCTCTGACTGAACTGGAGACAACTAGCTACTTCCTTTTCTTCTGCTCCACCAGCTCAGCTTTCCTTGACTGTTGGAGACATTTGAAACATTCTTGGCACCCAGCAAGCATAGTGGCTGATGCCAGCAACTGTAGCACTTTGGGAGGCCAAGGCAAGACGATAACCTGAGGCCAGGAGTTTGAGACCAGCCTGAGCAATACAGACAAATCCCATCTCTATAAAAAAAAATTAAAAGTAAATAAAATAAAAATATTTTCTGATTGTTAATAATGCCACTCAATTCCACAACAATACTGCTTTTATCTCAGAGTAATTAAGTTGATATATAATGAGACCAGCCTGTGCCAGAACAAGAACTCACCTCTAAGTGAGCTGGGAGACTCAGCGCCTGTAGCTGAATGAGTAGGGCGCCAGCCACATACGCCAAAGGTGACAGGTTCAAGCCGGCCGGAGCCTGCTAAACAACGACAACTGCAACCAAAAAAAAGGCCAGGCATTGTGGCAGGCGCCTGTGGTCCCAGCTACTTGAGAGGCTGAGGCATGAGAATTGCTTGAGCCCAAGAGTTTGAGGTTGCTGTGAGCTGTGACACCATAGCACTCTATCCAGAGCAATAGCTTGAGACTCTTGCCTCAAAAAAAATAGAGAGGGAAGCTGATACATAACTTTTGTATATATTTATAAGGTACATGTGATATTTTGTTATATGCATGGGATGTGTAACCATCAAGTCAGGGTATTTAAGTGTCCATCACATTGAATATTTATCATTTCTATGTATTGTAAACATTTCAAGGCACCCTTTCTAGCCAGTTAGAAATATACACTTACATTGTTATTAACTATAGTCACCCTACTCTGCTAACATTAGAATTTATCCCTTCTATCTAATTGTATATTTGTGCCCATTAACCAACCTATCTTCATCCTACATACCCTTCCTAGCCTCTGGTAACTATCATTCTATTCCCTACCTCTATGAGATCACTTACGTATTTATATATTTTAGGAAGATGATTTATTTATTTTTTTATTAAATCATCACTGTGTACATTAATGCAGTCATGGGGTACAGAGTGCTGGTTTTATATACAATTTGAAATATTTTCACCAAACTGGTTAACATAGCCTTCATGGCATTTTTTTAGTTATTGTGTTAAGATGTTTATATTCTACATTTAGAAAGATTCACATGTACCCTTGTAAGATAAACCATAGGTGTGGTCCCACCAATCACCCTCCCTTCACCCATCCTCCCCCTTCCCCTCCCCTCCCTCTCTACAGACATGTGAAAAAATGCTCATCATCATTAATCATCAGAGAAATGCAAATCAAAACTACTTTGAGATACCATCTAACTCCAGGAAGATTAGCCCACATCACAAAATCCCAAAACCAGAGATGCTGGCATGGTGGGAATGCAAACTAATACATCCCTTTTGGAAAGATGTTTGGAGAACACTTAGAGAACTAAAAATAGACCTGCCATTTGACCCTACAATTCCTCTACTAGGTATATATCCAGAAGACCAAAAATCACATTACAACAAAGATATTTGTACCAGAATGTTTACTGCAGCCCAATTCGTAATTGCTAAATCATGGAAGAAGCCCAAGTGCCCACTGATCCACAAATGGATCAATAAATTGTGGTATATGTACACCATGGAATATTATGCAACCTTAAAGAAAGATGGAGATTTACCTCCTTCATGTTTACATGGATGGAGCTAGAAGATATTCTTCTTAGCAAAGTATCTCAAGAATGGAAGAGATCACTTATTTAGATCCCACATATGAGTGAAAACATGTACTATTTGTCTTCCTGTATCTAGCTTATTTCACCTAACATTAATAATGACCTTTAGTTCTATCCATGTTGCTGAAAATGATTTCATTCTTTTTTATGGCCAAATAGTATACAATGGTGTATATATGCTATATTTTCTTTATCCATTTATCTACTGATGGATGCTTGGGTTAATTCTGTATCTTTGTTACTGTGTTACTGTTGCAACAAACACAGAGGTGCAGGTGTCCCTTTGATATATTGATTTCTTTTCCTTTGGACAAATATGCAGTATTAGGATTGCCGGACTATGTGGTAGTTCCTATTTTTAGTTTTTTGACAAACTTCCATACTGTATTCCATAATAGCTATACTAATTTACATTCCCATTAACAGTGTATAGGAGTTCCCATTCCTTGTATTCTCACCAGATCTGTTATTCGGGAGTTGGGGGGTTGATGATGAAATTCTAGCTAGGGCAGGATAATATTACAGGATGGTTTTGATTTGCATTTCCCTGATGATAGTGATGTTGACCATTTTTTTCATATACCTGTTGGCCATTTGTATGTTTTCTTTTGAGAAATGCCTGTTTATATCTTTTGCTCACTCGTTAATGGTATTATTTGAGGGAGATTTAGTTTTTATTTTTCCTGTGGGGTTGTCTGAGTTCCTTGTATATTCTGGATATTAGTCCCTTGATTCATGAATAGTTTACAAATGTTTTCTCCCATACAACAGATTGTCTCTTCAATCTATTGTTTTATTTGCTGTGCAGAAGCTTTTTAATTTAATCCCATTTGTGTATTTTGTTGTTGTTGCTGCCTGTGTTTTCAAGGTCTTAGCCATAAAATCTTTGCCTAGATCAATGTGAAGTGTTTCCTCTAAGTTGTCTTCTGGTAGATTTTTAATGTTTGTTTTGAGACAGAATCTCACTCTGTCACCCTGGGTAGAGTACTGCGGCATCCTAGCTCACAGCAACCTCAAACTCTTGGGCTTGAGTAATCCTCTTACCTCAGTCTCTCAAGTAGCTGGGACTATAAGCATGCACCACTATACTCAGCTAGTTTTTCTATTTTTAGTAGAGTCAAGTCTCACTCTTGCTCAAGCTGGTCTTAAACTCCTGAGCTCAAGCAGTTCACCTGTCTCAGCCTCCCAGAGTAGCAGGATTATAGTCGTGAGCCACCACACCTGCCCTTCTAATAGTTTTATCATTTCAGGTCTTACATTTAAATCTTCAATCCATATTGAATTGATTTTTGTTTGTGGTGAGAGATAGGGGTCTAGTTTCAATCTTCTACATATGGATATTGTTTCCCCAGAACCATTATTAAAGAGGGTATGCCTTCCCCCAATGTGTGTTCTTGGTGCCTTTGTCAAAAATCAAGTCACTGGCTCGGCGCCTGTGGCTCAAGTGGCTAAGGCGGCAGCCACATACACCTAAGGTGGTGGGTTCGAATCCAGCCCGGGCCGCCAAACAACAATGACGACTGCAATCAAAAAAAATAGCCAGGCGTTGTGGCAGGCACCTGTGGTCCCAGCTACTTGAGAGGCTGAGGCAGGAGACTCGCTTGAGCCCAGGAGTTGGAGGTTGCTGTGAACTGTGGTGCCACGGCACTCTGCCCAGGGGCATAGCTTGAGGCTCTGTCTAAAAGAAAACAAAAAAATCAAGTCACTGTAAATATGTGCGTTTATTTCTGAGCTCCCTATCCTGTGTGTGTATTGGGGGTTTTTTGTTTGTTTTCTTTCTTTCTTTTTCTTTTTTTTTTTGAGACAGAGCCTCAAGCTGTCACCTTGGGTAGAGTGCCATGGCATCATGGCTCACAGAAACCTCCAATTCTTGGGCTTAAGTGATTGTCTTGCCTCAGCCTCCCAAGTAGCTAGGACTACAGGCACCTGCCACAATGCCAGCTATTTTTTGGTTGCAGTTGTCATTGTTGTTCAGCAGACCTGAGCCAGGTTCGAAACCTGCCACCCTAGATGTATGTGGCCGATACCCTTGCTGACTGAGCTATGGGCGCCACCTTTTTTTCTTTTTTTGAGACCGAGTGTCACTATGTCACCCTCGGTAGAGTACTGGGATATCACAGCTCATAGCAACCTCAAACTCTTGAGCTCAAGTGGTTCTCTTCCCCCAGCCTCCTGAGTAGCTGGGACTACAGGCGCCCACCACAATGCCCGGCTATTTTTTTGTTTGTTTTTAGTAGGCTCAGGCCGGGTTTGAACCCACCAGCTCTGGTGCATTGTGACCAGTGCCCTAACTGCTCAGCTACAGGCGCCGAGCCTATTCTGTGTATTTTTATACCAATACCATGTTGTTTTGGTTACTATAGCCTTATTATGTATTTTGAAGTCAGGTAGCATGATGACTACAGCTTTGTTCCTTTTGCTAAGGACTGCTTTGCTATTTGGGCTCTTTTTTGGTTCATAGGAACTTTTAGGATTTTTTTTCTATTTCAGTGAAAAATAAGATTGCTATCTTGATAAATATTATACTTAATCTGTAGATCGCTTTGGGTAATGTGGTCACTTAAACAATATTAATCCTTCCAATCCATGAGCATAACATGTCTTTCCATTTATGTCCTATTTAATTTCTTTTATCAGTGTTTTGTAGTTTTCCTTTTAGAGATCTTTCACCTCCTTGGTTAAATTTATTCCAAGGTTATATTTTGGATTTGTTTGGGGTTTGAGGTATGTTTGTTTGTTGGGTTTTTGTAACTACTATAAATGGGATTATCTTTTTGGTTTCTTTTTCAGCAAGTTCATTATATATAGAAAAACTACTGATTTTTTTTCATAGTCTACATAAAATATATTACTTTTTTAATTAAATCATCGCTGTACACATTAATGCAGTCATGGGGTACAATGTGCTGATTTGATATACAATTTGAAATATTTTCATCAAACTGGTTAACATAGCCTTCATGGCATTTTCTTAGTTATTGTGTTAAGACATTTACATTCTACATTTATATCCTATATCTGAGAGATCTAGGTGGAATCTTTAGGTTTTTCTAGATATAAGATCATGTCATCTGTAAAGAGAGATAACATGACTTCTTTTCTAATTGGGATACCTTTTATTTCTTTCTCTTGCCCGGTTATTGCAGCTAGGACGTCCAGTATTATGTTGAATAGGAGTCATGTAAGTAGGAATCCTTGTCTTGTACCAGTTTCTTAAAGGAAAGGCTTTCAACTTTTCTCCATTCAGTATGATGTTGGCTGTGGGTTTGTCATATATGGCATTTATTATGTTGAAGTATGTTCTTTCTAGGCCTAGTTTGCTGAAAGTTTCTATCTTGAAGAGATGTTGCATTTTATCAAATGCTTTTTCTGTCTATTAACTTAATCCTATTCCTGATTCTGAAGGTTACCTTAACTCCGACTACCTGAAGCCTTTCAATCCTGAAATGGCTGGTTTGATGAGGAGGCAGATAAGCAAGCAGACATACGTGTGTTGCTTATGGATATTTTAGGGATTAAGGATGGTTCTGAATACTGCCAGAACTACTTTGTTCAACTACTTTGTCCCCAAATAGTCTTAGTATATATTGAAATCTCATTCAGACCAAATATCCTGAAAACTAGTATGTCACAAATGCCTAATAGGATTTCTTCCACCCTTTACCTCCAGGTAGAATATCTACTACCTCATATCATCCTCATTGTCCAGGGTTTTTTTTTGTTTTTTGTTTTGTTTGTTTTTTGAGACAGAGCCTCAAGCTGTCCCCCTGGGTAGAGTGCTGTGACATCATATCTCACAGCAACCTCCAACTCCTGGGCTCAAGGGATTCTCCTGCCTCCACCTCCCAAGTAGCTGGGACCACAGGTGCCCGCCACAACGCCCGGCTATATTTTTGGTTGCAGCCGTCATTGTTGTTTGGCAGGCCCAGGCTGGCATATGTGGCTGGAGCCTTACTGTCCAGTTTTTAACCATCTTAGAAAAGCTGCTTTAGGGGCCAGTTGCAGTGGCTCATATCTGTAATCCTAGCACTCTGGGAGACTGAGGCAATCAGATCGCTGAGTTCATGAGTTCAAGACCAGCCTGAGCCAGAGTGAGACCTCATCTCTAAAAACAGCCGGGGATTGTGGCAGGCACCTATAGTCCCAGCTACTTAGGAGGCTGAGGCAAGAGAATCACTTGAGGCCAGGAGTCTGAGTTTTCTGTGAACTATAATGCCACAACACTCTACCAAGTGTGACAAAATGACACTCTGTCTCAAAAATAAATAAATAAAAGCTGCTTTATATACCTCCAAGACTATAGAATTTAACTCTTTTCTAACAGAATGGTAATTAAAACATACAAGCATTGCATCTTGTCCGAACGGTATCACACAGTGTTGATGAAAACTGCCTTTATAGTAAGGTCGTAGAGACGCATACAGAGAAGCACAAACAGATACAAAATAAGACATGGACAATTTGAGGAAAAGCCTTGAGTATTTTAGATAACAGGCTGTGACAATGATGACATTTAAAAAGAAGAATCTTCACTCTAAAAAATTTCACAAGTTTCAGTTTGGAAGGTTAAAAAATTATAGGTCAGTTTTTGTGCAGTTGGGACACTGAGGTCATTATGGAAACATTAGGATTTTGATACCTAGTATCTAAGTTCTCAAAGTGACCCAGCAGAGAATATAAAACCTTTACGGAGGCTCGGCGCCCATAGGCACAGTGGTTATGGCACCAGCCACATGCACCAAGGCCACATGCACCAAGGCTGGTGTTTAGCCCAGGCCAGCTAAACAACATCGACAACTGCAACCAAAAAATAGCCAACATTGTGGTGGCGCCTGTAGTCCCACCTACTTGGGAGACTGAGGCAAGAGAATCGCTTAACCAGTTTGATGAGAGTATTTCAAAATGTGTATGAAAACACCACACTGTACCCCATGATTGCATTAATGTACACAGCTATGATCTAATAAAAAAAAAAGAGAGAGAGAGAGAGAATCACTTAAGCCCAAAAGTTTGAGGTTGCTGTGAGCTGTGACACCACAGCATTCTACCAAGAGCAACATAGTAAAACTCTGTCTCAAAAACAAACAAAAAAACCGTTACCTATGCAAGTCCAAAAACAAAACACTCAGAACAAAATAACATTACTAAAACATTCCTCTTATTTTCCTTCAACCATAATTATTAATGTTGATATGTATATATACTTAACTTTTGGCAACACCTGTGGCTCAGGGGCTAGGGCGCCAGCCCCATATACCAAGGGTGGCCAAACTGCAACAACAACAAAAATAGGCGGGCGTTGTGGTGGGACCCTGTAGTCCCAGCTACTCGAGAAGCTGAGGCAAGAGAATCGCCTAAGCCCAGGAGTTGGAGGTTGCTATGAGCTGTGTGACACCATGGCACTCTACAAAGGGCAATAAAGTGAAACTCTCTCTACAAAAAAATAAATAGGCTCGGCGCCTATAGCTCAACAGGCTAAGGCGCCAGCCACGTACACCTAAGGTGGAGGGTTTGAATCCCCAGCCCGGACCCGCCAAACAACAATGACGGCTGCAACCAAAAAATAGCC
>NW_003852720.1:249309-261167 GCF_000181295.1 Otolemur garnettii
TTTATCAAAAAAAAAAAAAATCCTAGCACTCTGGGAGTCCAAGGTGGGTGGACTGCCCTGAGCTCAGAGGTTTGAGACCAGTCTGAGCTAGAGTGAGACCCCATCTCTACAAAAAAAAGCCGGGCATTGCAACAGGTGCTTATAGTCCCAGCTACTTGGGAGGCTAAGGTAAGAGGATTGCTTAAGTCCAGGAGTTGAAGGTTGCTCTGAGCTATGATGCCATGGCACTTTACTGAAGGCCACAAAGTCAGACTCTGTCTCAGTAAATAGATAAATAAATAAATAAATAACATTCAAATATCCTCATTAGTATAGTGGCAAATTTAAAAAAAGGAAAAAAAAGATTCAGACAGACAATCTACATCCAGAGTCTGCTATGGATTCTTAGCAGAATGTATCTCAATGGATTTTTTTTCCTCATGCAACAGATATTTAGTGAGTATTCTCCATGTGACAGAGTCTATGGTAGAGACTGAAAATAGAGATGAAACACACAGGGAGTTTTGGTCTAACAGAGAAAAGCAAACAGGTAAAAATATACCATAAGAAGTATCATTGCTCTAATAAAAGTCTCTATTAATACGTACACAGGAGGCAGAAAAGAGGGAAGGATCAATCAAGCCATGAAAATATGATAATGGTAAGAAAATAAGGCATCTGATTTCACATAATCATCAAAAATAAAATCATGTCTGGGCACAGTAGCTCATCCCTGTAACCCCGGCACTCTGGGAAGCCAAGCCGGGAGGAGTCAATGTCAGGAGTTTAAGAAAGAAACTCTGCCTCTTTTTAAAATAAATAAATAAAATGTCAGGAGTTTGAGACCAGCCTGAGCAAGAGAGAGACCGTGCCTCTTTTTTAAATAAATAAATAAAAATAAAATCACATCTAAAAAATAGTGGGCTAATTTGAACTGCCATGTAAAACTGAAGGACATAAAATAACAGCAAAAATAATAAAAAGTACTAGGCATCGTACAAAGAAAGCTATATATTTCATTTGATCCTCGTAACACTAAAGTAGGCACTACTACAAAGTATAATAAAAGAACACAAATTGTGTGATCATCTTAGGCCAATAGTTCTTCATCAAGTTTCTCCCTTTCACTCGATCACTAACACACAGATACACACATGCACACTGGTTCTCATCTCTACTGCTCCTCCTATTCATGCTCCTTTGCCAGCTCTTCCTTCCCTTCTTTACCCTTAAATCTTATAGTTCCTCAATGTTTGGTCCCAGGCCCACTTCTATATTTGGTATATTTGCAGTCTCTAAATAACCTCATTTATACCCATGGCTTCAATTACTCTGTTTTTTATTTTTATTTTTTAGAGACAGAGGTCTCACTGTGTTGTCCAGGCTGGTCTTGAACTCCTGGTTCTCAAGTGATACTCCTGCCTCCTGAATAGCTGGGATTATAGGCAGAAACTACTGCTCCCTGCTCAGTTACTCTATGTTAATGGTCTTAAATTTACATTTCTAAGCTAGATCTGTCTTCTGAGCTCCAGAATTGTATCTGAAACTATTCATTGATCATTTCCATGAGTAGGGTCCATAAGTACTTCACACTCCAGTCCAAACCTGAAATTATCAAATATGCTCCTCGTTTGGAGTTCAAAGATCTAATTGCAGGCTCGGCGCCTGTGGCTCAAGCGGCTAAGGCGCCAGCCACATACACCTAAGGTGGCAGGTTCGAATCCCCAGCCCGGGCCCGCCAAACAACAATAATGGCTGCAACCAAAAAATGGCCAGGCGTTGTGGCAGTTGCCTGTAGTCCCAGCTACTTGAGAGGCTGAAGCAGGAGACTCGCTGGAGCCCAGGAGTTGGAGGTTGCTATGAGCTGTGATGCCATGGCACTCTACCCATGGCACTCTACCCAGCTTGAGGCTCCGTCTCAAAAAAAAAAAAAAAGATCTAATTGCACAAACTTGAAATCATCTTTGATTCCTCTTTCCTTTCAACATCACATCAAATCACTCATCAAATAGTGCAAATAGAACCATCTCTCAATTTTTTTTTTTTTTTTGAGACAGAGTCTCACTGTCACCCTTGGTAGAGTACTGTGGAGTCACAGCTCACAAGAACCTCAAATTCTTAGGCTTAAGAGATTCTCTTGCCTCAGCCTCCCAAATAGCTGGGACTACAGACACCTGCCACAATGCCCGGCTATTTTTTGGTTGCAGTTGTCATTGTTGTTTAGCTTGCCTGGGCTGGGTTCAAACTTGCCAGCCTGGGTGTATATGGCTGGTACCATAACCACTGTGCTACAGGCTCCAAGTCCCCTCTCTCATTTTTTATAAGCATATTCAAATTGATAAATTTAAAAACATGTTTACTATTCCAAATCATTTTCTTTTTTTTTTTTTTCTGGGTTTTGTTTTTGAGACAGTGTCATGCTTGGTAGAGTGCCCCGAGCTCACGGCAACCTCAAACTCTTGGGCTCAAGAGATCCTCTTGCCTCAGCCTCCCGAGTAGCTGGGACTGCAAGCACCTGCTGCAATGCCTGGCTATTTTCAGAGCTAGGGTCTTGCTCTTATTCACGGTGGACTCAAACTCCTGAACTCAAGCAATTCATCTGCCCTGGCCTCCCAGAGTGCTAGGATTACGAGCATGAACCACCACACCCTGCCAATATTTCAAATCATTTCATTCTTTCCCCATCCCCATTGCCAACCCCCGCACTTGATATACAAGTCATATCACATCTTTCATCTAGACCATTGTGCATCTATTCTTACCATCTCCGGTTCATTTGATATCTTGCAATCAGAGTAATCTTTTTTTTTTTTTTTTTTGAGACAGTCTCATGCTATCTCCCTGGGTAGAGTGCCTAGCTCACAGCAACCTCAAACCCTTGGGCTTAAGTGATTCTCTTGCCTCAGCCTCCCAAGTAGCTGGGACTACAGGCACTTGCCACAACACCGGCTATTTTTTTTTTGTAGTTGTCATTGTTGTTTAGCTGGCGTGGGTCGGGTTCATCCCACCAGCCTCGGTGTATGTGTTCAGCGCCCTACCCACTGAGCTACAAGTGCCGCCCCAGAATACTCTTTTTATAAAGCATATCAGAACATGTTACCCCATACTTAAAAGCAAATCTTATAAGATAAAATGCTAAATCCATATCCCTGAGGACCTCTAAAGGTGATGAGGTCCTCAACAAGCCTGTGCTTACCTCTGCAACATCATTTCATCTGTTACAAATCTACCTCTGACCATCTGCCCTGGCCATTCTGGACTTCTTTCAGTTGCATCTCAGACTTCACTCATCCAGGCTTATGAACAGACTTCTGGAATGGAATGCTTTTTTTTGAGATAGAGTCTCACTATGTCACCCTCAGTACAGTGCTATTGCATCACAGCTCACAGCAACCTCAAACTCTTGGGCTTAAGCGATTCTCTTGCCTCAGCCTCCCAAAATTATAAAACTCTTAGAAGAAAACACTGGGGAAATCTTCACAGCATTGGATTTGGCAACAATTTCCAGATATGACACCAAAAGCACAGGCTACAAAAGGAAAAGCATTAACAGATAAACTAGACTTCTTCAAAATTAAGAACTTTCGTACATCAAAGACACTAGCAAGGAAGCTAAAAGACAACTTACAATGACAGGTTAAACCTTTAAAATAGTAAAAAAACAAAAACAAAAAAGCCTTATAGAATGGAAGGAAATATTTGTGATAGGGATATGTCTGATAGGGATTGATATCCAAAATATAGAAAGATTTCCAGGCCGGGAGTGGTAGCTCACACCTGGAATCCCGGCACTCTAGGAAGCCAAGATAGGTGGATTACTTGAGCTCATGAGTTCAAGACCAGTCTGAGCAAGAACAAAATCCCATCTCTAAAAATAGCCCAGCATTGTGGCAGGCACCTGTAGTCCCAGCTACTTGGAAAGCTGAGGCGAGAGGTACCTTTAATCCTTAAAGTTGCTGTGAGCTATGATGCCACAGCACTCTACTGAGGACAACAAAATGAGATTCTGTCTCAAAAAAGAAGAAAGAAAAAGAAAGATTTCCCTTAAGTCAACCAAAAGATAAACTAAAAAGTAGGCAAAGAATTTAAAAAGACATTTCTCCAAAGATTAAGTAAATTATGGATAAGTTGCACTTATGTTTATAGAAGCATTAATTCACAATTGCAAAGATACGGAAACAACCCAGGTGCCCTTCAACACATAAACAGACTAATAAACTGTGGTATATGTTTACCATGGAATACTATTGAGTCATGAAAACAATGGAGGTTAACAACCTGAATGGATTTGGAGAACATTCTCCTAAGTGAAGTATCACAAGAATGGAGAAACAAGCACCACACATACTCAGTACTTAATTAGATCTAGTAGATTCACAACTACATGCTCATGTGAGAGAAAAACTCAATTAAATTGAAGTACAGGGGAAGAGGGGAAGGGATTGATGATACACGCAACAGGTACACTGCATGGGTATAAAGCACCCTTTCTGGATGAGGGGCACGACTACAACATTAACCCTACAAAAACATTTAACCTTATAAAAGCAAACCATGCAACCTAATCATAAATACCCACAATACCAATCTGAAATTTTTATTTGTTTTATTTTTATTTTTGGAGACAGAGTCTCATTTTGTCGCCCTCAGGCATCATAGCTCACAACAACCTCAAATTCTCAGGCTCAAGCAATTCTCTTGCCTGAGCCTCCCAAGTAGCTGGGACTACAGGTGCCTGCCACAATGCCCAGCTATTTTTGGAGAGGTCTCATTCTGGCTCAGACTAGTCTCTAACTTGTGATCTCAGACAATCCACCCACCTCAGTCTCCCAGAGTGCGAGGATTACAGGCATGAGCCACCTCGCCCAGACTAATCTGATAATTTTTAAATGACGAATGAAAAGATGCTCAACATTACTAGTCATTAGAAAAATGTAAATCAACCACAATCAGATCCTACTTCACCTATTATGATGGATATAATAATTATAAGAGAGAGAGAGAAAGAGAAAATAGGAAGCACTGACAAAGTTGAACAGAAACTAGAACCTTTGGACATTGCTGTTGGGAATGTTAAATGGAACATCTACTTTGAAAAACAATTTGGTAGTATCTCTAAAAGTAAAACATAGAATTACTGTATGACCAAGTAATCCCATGCCTAGGTATGTAATCAAAAGAACTAAAAACAGATATTCAAAGAAACACTTACACATAAATGTTCATCCCCACACTGAATACAACAGCCAAAAGATAGAAGCAATCCAAATGCCTATCAACAAATTGTGGTATTATCGATACACTGGAACATTACTGGGCCATAAAAAAGAATGAAGTTCTAATACATGCTATAACATGGATGAGTGTTGAAAACAATTATACCAATTAAAAGAAGTCACCATGGCCCGGCACCCATAGCTCAATGGTTAGGTACTGGCCACATACACCGGGGCTGGCAGTTTCGAACCTAACCCAGGCTTACTAAACAACAATAACAACTACAACAAAAAAATATCCAGGCATTGTGGCAGGCACCTGTAGTCCCAGCTACTCGGGAGGCTGAGGCAAGAGACTTGCTTAAGCCCAAGAGTTGGAGGTTGCTGTGAGCTGTGTGATGCCACAGCACTCTACTGAGTGTGATAAAGTTAGACTCTATCTCTACAAAAAAAAAAAAAGGAAGCAGATTAGTGATTGTTCAGGACTGGGAGAAGGGAATAATGGAAAGTAACTATTAGAGAACAGTTTCTTTTTAGGATAATAAACATATTCTAAAATTAGATCGTGGTGATGGATACATGACTCCGTGAATATGCTAAAGAAAAACTTAATTGTTTACTCTATTTTTCCCACTTAGACATAGTGGGAATTGTTTATTTGAAAGGGAAGACTTATATGTGAATTATTTCTCAGTAAAGCTGTTATTTTAAAAATTTTACATTGATATTTTGTTCTGGAATGGGATTCCAGATTCTATAGTTTTCACAATATGTACTAGCAAATAGACTTATCTCATGGCTAATAAAGGGTCCTTGAGTTATCTCACAAAACTGGAATAATCATTTCCTTACAACATTTCCAAGAAGAAGACTTTCCAAGAAGGCTCCAATTATGCTCCTAAACAAAATAAGTATAAAAAAGTAAGAGCCTTCCACGGTATCCCAACAAAAACACTCTTTTTTCAAATCTCCCCACCCCACCACACACACACACACACAAAAGAGAAGCACTCTTAAATTGTTAGCCACTGATACACTGGAGGCAAACAGATTTTCCACTTACCTGAGGATGAGAGGTTAGGGCCATTATGCCACTTGCTTTTATATTTTTCTCTCTCACAAACATATACATAAACGTATGTCACTTCCACTTATAGGTACTTCAATTTGACATTAAATAGATTTCACTAATAACTAAAAAGTTCCAATTTTCTTAGAAACATCAAAAGCATCCTAATCTCTCTTTCACGGTTTAAAAAGAAAGATTAATAGTTAAAGGAAAATATTTGAAGCTCACAAATGGTTTTAAATGAAAACCTATCTATTTTATTTACTTCTAGAAGTACATTTTTCCCAAACATAGGTCATAAAATACCTTGTCTTGTCTAAGGCCTGTAGGCCAGGATTTCCTGACCTCAGCACGGAATGACCTTTTGCACAGAATGATTCTTTGTTGTGGAAAGCCATCCTATGCATTGTAAATGTTTAGCACCACCCCTGGCTTCCATCTACTAAATGCCAGTAGCACACTCTACCAAACTATGACAACCAAACATGTCTCCTTACATTGATAAATGTCTCCTGGGGAGCAAAACTTCCCCCAGTTAAGAGCTGCTGCTCTCATCTATCCATCTTAATTATCTCCTAACAGAGCAAATTAAACTTATCATTAACCTCACAAACAGATTTTCATAAAGTGCAGAAGCTAAATACATTTAAAGGGGAGGAGTTTTATTTCTTATAAACCTACTCCTGAAACTACTATAAAATATTTTAAATGTTTTAATTATTCATATATATGTATTCCCAAATATACAGTATGGAAGAAATAGAACTATGGTTCATTACTAATAAATTTAGATTTCCCTCTGTACCCACCTATCCTAGAATATAAAAGTACCAGTGCTTCTCTCTTCCTCTCTCCCTTCTAATCAATAAATTAGAGGTATTGAAAAGGGACTTTCAGCTCGGCACCTGTGGCTCAAGCAGCTAAAGGCACCAGCCACATACACCTAAGGTGGCAGATTCGAATCCCCGGCCCGGGCCCGCCAAACAACAATGATGGCTGCAACCAAAAAATGGCCGGGCGTTGTGGCAGGCACTTGTGGTCCCAGCTACTTGGGAGGATGAGGCAGGAGACTCGCTTGAGCCCAGGAGTTGGAGGTTGCTGTGAGCGGGATGCCATGGCACTCTACCCAGGGGGACAGCTTGAGGCTCTGTCTGGAAAAAAAAAAAAAAAAGAAAGAAAAGGGACTTTCTTGGTGGTGCCAGTGGCTCAAAGAGGTAGGGGGACTGGCCCCATATGCTGGAGGTGGCGGGTTCAAACCCAGACCCAGCCAGAAAAAAAAAAAAGAAGGGTGGCACCTGTGGCTCAAAGGAGTAGGGTGCCAGCCCCATATGCCAGAGGTGGTAGATTCAAACCCAGCCCTGGCCAAAACCTGTGCAAAAAAAAAAAAAAAAGAAAAGAAAAGGGATTTTCTATTCAAAACTTTCTACTTCTACAATGACATTCAGTAGAACAATGATAATTATGTCCTAAAATACACATCACCTGATAGAAAAATAATATTTCTTTTTTGAGACAGAGTCTATGTCACCCTTGGTAGAGTGCTATAACATGACAGCTCACAGCAACCTCAAACTCTTAGGCTTAAGTGATTCTCTTGCCTCATGAGGCCTCCCAAGTAGCTGGGACCACAGGTGCCTGCTACAATGCCCAGCCGTTTTTTTCTTTTGGTTGTAGTTGTCACTGTTATTTAGCAGGCCCAGGCCAGGCTTGAACCCGCTACCTTCGATGTATGTAGCTGGTGCTCTACTCACTGAGTTACAGGCACCAAGCCAGAAAAACAATATTTTTTGAGTTCATAAGAAATTATAGTCCTTACTCTGGGATGCCCAGGCAGGAAGATCACTTGAGGTCAGGCATTCGAGACTAGCCTGAGAAAGAGTAAGACTTTGTCTCTACTAAAAAATAGAAAAACTGGCTAGGCACGGTGGCTCACACCTGTAATCCTAGCACTCTGGGAGGCTGAGTGAGACAAGTGAATTCCTTGAGCTCAGGAGTTCAAGACCAGCTTGAGCAAGAAAACAGAAAATAGAAAAACTAGCCGGGCATTGTGGTAGGCACCTATAGTTCCAACTACTTTGGAGGCTAAGGCAGGAGAATCACCTGAACCCAGGAGTTTGAGGTCACTGTGAGCCAGGCTGATGCCATGGCACTCTAGACTGGAGCAATAAAGTGAGACTGTCTCAAAAAAACAAATGAAAGGCTACCTGTAGCTCAGCAGCTAGGACACCAGTGACATACATGAGAGTATGTCATGGGTGCCTGTAGTCCCAGCAATTTGGGAGGCTAAGGCAAGAGAATTGCTTAAGCCTAAAAGTTTGAGGTTGCTGTGAGCTGTTACAATACAGCACTCTACTGAGGGCAACATAGTGAGACTCTGTCTCAAAATAAAAAAGAAAAGAAAAAGAAATGAAAGAGGCTTGGCGCCTGTAGCACAGTGGTTACAGTGCTAGCCACATACACCAAGGCTGGCAGGTTCAAAACCAGCCAGGGCCAGTTAAACAACAATGACAACTGCAACAAAAAATAGCCAGGCATTGTGGCAGGCGCCTGTAGGTCAGCTACTTGGGAGGCTGAGGCAAGAGACTCACTTGAGCCCAGGAGTTGGAGGTTTCTGTGAGCCATGATGCCACAGCATCTACCAAGGGTGACACAGTACAACTCTGTCTCCAAAAAAAGAAAGAAAAGACAGAAATTAAAATCCACAACAATAACTGAAGTTTAACCAATAAAATCAGCAAGTTAATTAATTTAAGAAATGCACTGTTATCACTGACAGTCAGAATCTAAAGAAGCCTAAGTCCCTTCCAAATCAACTGCTTGAAAAGATGTTTTTGCAGCTGTACAACTAAAGAAGATTGCTTAAGACAAGACGTTTTTAAAAATACTTTTGGTAAAGAAAATGACATCATTCTTTTTTTTTTTTTGAGACAGAGCCTCAAGCTATCCCCCTGGGTAGAGTGCCATGGCATCACGCTCACAGCAACCTCCAACTCCTGGGCTCAAGCGAGTCTCCTGCCTCAGCCTCCCAAGTAGCTGGGAACACAGGTGCCCGCCACAACTCCCAGCTATTTTTTGGTTGCAGCCATTATTGTTGTTTGGCTGGCCAGGCTGGATTCGAACCCGCCACCTTAGGTGTATGTGGCTGGCACCTTAGCCGCTTGAGCCACAGGCGCCGAGCCATGACATCATTCTAATTGTAACTTATGGAGCTACTACTGACCCACACAATGTACAATGAAGACAATGAGGATTGTGCTAGTCATGCTTTTTCATCTTTTTTTTTTGAGACAGAGCCTCAAGCTGAGCTCCTGGGTAGAGTGTCATGGCTTCACTGCTCACAGCAACCTTCAACTCCTGGGCTCAAGCGAGTCTCCTGCCTCAGCCTCCCAAGTAGCTGGGAACACAGGTGCCCGCCACAACTCCCAGCTATTTTTTGGTTGCAGCCATTATTGTTGTTTGGCTGGCCAGGCTGGATTCGAACCCGCCACCTTAGGTGTATGTGGCTGGCACCTTAGCCGCTTGAGCCACAGGCGCCAAGCCCTTTTTCATCTTTCATAAAATACAGCCCTAAAAGGGTTTTCTTATTTTTTTATTTTGAGATGTAGTCTCTCTTTGTCATCCAAGCTGGAATACAGTGGCACAATAGCTTACTGCTGCCTCAAACACCTGGGATCAAGCAATTCTTCTCTCTCAACCTCCCAAGTAGATAGAACTATAGGTGTGTGCCACCATGTCCAGTTAATATTTTTATTTTTATTTTTTGTAGAGACAGTGTCTTGCTACATTGTCCAGACTGGACTCAAACTCTGGGCATTAAGCTATTCTCCTGCCTCAACTTCCCAGAGAGCTGGTATTACAGGTATGAGCTACCATCCTGGTCCTAAAAATGTTTGTTACTTATCTAGGGCCAAAGTTCAGAACTAAATGAAGATCAGTATAAAGACAGCAAATAACTAAAGTCTATTTTTAAGGATGACCAGAGTGTTCAAAACTACAAAACTGAATTTTTTAAAGGAATTAAATAAGCTACATAAATCCACATTCCTCACTGTAAAGTCATCCATGAATCAATCTTAACTTTGCTATCTAGGACAACTACAAGTCCATAAGTTACCTGAATAATTTATAACTCCCACACCAGAGGTCAAATACTTCTCTTTTTTTGCAGTTTTTGGCCGGGGTGGGTTTGAACCTGCCTCCTCCAGCATATGGGGCTGGCGCTCTACTCCTTTGAGCCACAGGTGCCACCCTTTTTTTTTTTTTTTTTTTGAGACAGTCTCACTATGTCACCCTTAGTAGAGTGCCATGGTGTCATAGCTCACAGCAACCTCAAACTCTTGGGCTTAAGCACTTAAGTGATTCTCTTGCCTCAGCCTCCCAAGTAGCTGGGACTACAGGCACCTCCTACAATGCCTGGCTATTTTTTGGTTGCAGTTGTCATTGTTGTTTTGCAGGCCCAGGCAGAGCTCGAACCCGCCAGCTTCAGTGTATGTGGCTGATGGCCTACTCACTGAGCTATGGGCACCAAGCCCAAATACTCCCTGTTATTGCCACTAATATATTTTTTATTTAACCTGACCTTTAAAGCTCTATAACCACCTGTACTTTGTAATCAAAGATAAAAACTAACCATTACCTGGCCAGGTACGGTGGCTCACACCTGTAATCCTAGCACTCTGAAAGTCTGAGGCAGGAAGATTGCTTCAGCTCAGGAGTTCAAGATCAACTTGAGCAAGAATAAGACCCCCATCTCTAAAACTAGCTGGGCATTGGGGAGGGTGCCTATAGTTCCAGCTACTCCAGAGGCTGAGGTACGAGAATTGCTTGAGTCCAAGAGTTGGAGGTTGCTGTGAGCTATGACACCATGCTACTCTACTGAGGGTGACAAAGTAAAATTATGTCTCAAGGCTTGACGCCTGTGGCTCAAGTGGCTAAGGCATCAGCCATACACCTAAGGTGGCGGGTTCGAATCCAGCCCAGGCCCGCCAAACAAAATGATGGCAGCAACAAAAAAAATAGCCAGAAATAGCCAGGCATTGTGGTGGGCGCCTGTGGTCCCAGCTACTTGGGAGGCGGAGGCAGGAGGCTTGCTTGAGCCCAGGAGTTGGAGGTTGCTGCAAGCTGTGATGCCATAGCACTCTACCCAGGGAGACAGCTTGAGGCTCTGTCTCAAAAGAATAAATAAATAAATAGAAAAATTAGTCTGGCATTGTGGCTGCTACCTGTAGTCCCAGACATTCAGGCACCTAAAATAGGAAGATAGCTTGAACCTAGAAGTTTGAAGCTGCTATGAGCTAGGCTGACACCACAGCACTATAGTCTGGGCAACAGAGTGAGATTCTGTCCAAAAAAAATTAATCATCATCTATCTATAGTTATAGTTAGCTATTCAATCAGGAATTGACAAACTTTCCCATAAAGGGTCAAACAGTAAACATCTTAGGCTTGAAGGTCATATGGTCTCTGTTATAAGGACTAAACTCTGCCACAGTAGCAGAAGAAAAGCCATAAAAAATACATTAACAGGGTGCAGCTGTGTTCCATTAAAACTTTATTTATGGCTTGGCGCCTATAGCTCAAGCGGCTAGGGCTCC
>NW_003852720.1:262190-266894 GCF_000181295.1 Otolemur garnettii
AGGGGCAGTGCTTGTGGCTCAAAAGAGTAGGGCGCCAGCCCCATATGCCAGAGGCGGCGGGTTCAAAACCAGCCCCAGACAAAAACTGCAAAAAGAAAGAAGTATGGAGAACACTTAGGGAACTAAAAGTAGACCTGCTGTTCAATCCTGCAATTCCTCTACTAGTTATATATCCAGATGACCAAAAATCACTCTACAACAAAGACATTTGCACAAGAATGCTTTTTGCAGCCCAATTCATAATTGCCAAGTCATGGTAGTAGCCCAAGCACCTATTGACCCATGAATGGATTAACAAATTGTGGTATATATATATACCATGGATATGATACAGCCATTAAAAAGATGGAAATTTTACCTCTTTTGTGTTTATACAGATAGAGCTGGATCAAATTCTTCTTAGTAAAGTAACTCAAGAATGGAAAAAAATACCCTATGTACTCAATACTATTATGAAATCAATATGTAATCACCCACACTTTCATACGAAAGACAAAACACAATTGTAGCCCAAAAAGGAAAGAAGAGGAGGGCGAGGGGAAGGGAGGGGGTAGATGGGTGGGGAGACAGTAATCGGTGGGACCTTACCTACTGTGCATATTGCAAGGGTACATGTCAAATATACTAATAGTAGAGTATAAATGTCTAAACACAACAATTAAATAAGTGAGGTGAATGCTATGTTAACCAGTTAGATGTAAACATTCCAAATTGTATATAAAATCAGCATATTGTACCCCATAAATGCAGTAATATACAGTTATGATCTAATTTAAAAAATAAATAAATATTCACATATGGGAATAAAAATTCAAACCATACAGAAGGAAATAAAAGGAAAGGTTAAAAAAAAAATCCACACCACCATAACCAGCAAAGCCTATGTCCTAATTAAACACATCTATCTGCACTTTTAAGTAAACCTAAACACTAGCAAGATAATATGAGAAAAGATGAAACATCACTGGCTCGGCGCCTGTGGCTCAAGCAGCTAAGGCACCAGCCACATACACCTAAGGTGGCGGGTTCGAATCCCCAGCCTGGGCCCGCCAAAACAACAATGATGGCTGCAACCAAAAAAATGTCTGGGCGTTGTGGCGGGCGCCTGTAGTGCCAGGCGCCTGTAGTGCCAGGCGCCTGTAGTGCCAGCTACTTGGGAGGCTGAGGCAGGAGACTCGCTTGAGCCCAGGAGCTGGAGGTTGTTGTGAGCTGTGATGCCATGGCACTCCACCGAGGGGGATAGCTTGAGGCTCTGTCTCAAAAAAAAAAAAAGATGAAACATCACTCACCTTGAACACTTCAGAGAAGAAGCCAGACCCTATTTTTTCACAGGTAAAATCATCCAAACGTGTCAGTCTGGAAAAGGCACTTATAAGAGCTCGATATGAAGATGGCCAAACTCTTCCCACCTGGGTCGCAGTCCCATCCCCTCCACCACCTCCTTCAAATTCTTCAAGACGCTCCACTCGTGGAGGAAATCCTGCAATTGAATTCCGTTTGCTCCGATCCATAGTCTCAATAATCACTTTTTTCTTCTTTTAAGAGAGAACTCCACATATAAATTTTTGTTGAATTTTACTTCTCTTCTGGTTTGACACTAAACAAGAAATCAAAAAAATATTTCTTAAAGTCATTAGTGAATTAATACATGCAAGGCAATGAACAAACACAAAAGTACTTCTTTTCACAGTCTAACTTCTGGTTTTCAGGCCTCAAAAATACTTTATGCCTTCATCCTCAAATAAAACTGATATATTTAAAGTCCAAAATGTAGTCAGTCTTTAACATGAGTATAAAATCATCAGATAAGAAAAATGAGATCTATTACATTCTAAGTAACAAAATAACAATCATTAATACCTACTATTCACTGAGCACTTATTTCCAAGAAACACAGTATTAGATCTGACATATGTCATTTGATTTTCAAATAATCCATGATATAAGGATTATTATGCTCATTTCACACAGAGAACATGCAATCAAGTCACTAAATGGCTGAGATTAAACTATTAATACAAAGCTGTCTGTTTCAAAATCCTGTGTACTTATCAATGCCCTTTAGAACCTCATAAAATTTTCTCTTTACCTGAAAAATTATTAAGTCGAAATATATAGAGCAGAGATGACAAGGAGGCCTCAAAATTATACATTATATAATTTTACAGGGTTTTGTTTGTTTTGAGACAGGGTCTCACTCTGTTGCCTTGGCTATAGTGTACTGGTACCATCACTGCAACCTCAAACTCCTGAGTTGAAGTGATCCTCCTGCCTCATCCTCCCAAGTAACGGGATCTATACTCTACAGACATGTGCCACCACACTCCGCTAATTTTTTTACTTTGGGGTACAGATGGGAGTCTAGTCTTGAACTCCGAGCCTCAAGTGATCCTCCTACATGGCTTCCCAAAGTGCTAAGATTACAAACCATGACCAGTCTATGTATATAACTATTTTTTTTTTTGGTAGAGACAGAGTTTTACTTTATCACTCTCAGTAGAGTGCTGTGGCATCACACAGCTCACAGCAACCTCCAACTCCTGGGCTTAGGTGATTCTCTTGCCTTAGCCTCCCAAGTAGCTGGGACTACAGTGTCCTGCCACAACGTCTGGCTATTTTTTTATTGCAGTTTGGCTGGGGCTGGGTTTAAACCCGCCACCCTCGGTATATGGAGCTGGCGCCCTACCCATTGAGCCACAGGCGCCACTCTATAATTTTTTTTTTTTGAGACAGACTCTCACTCTGTCACTCTCTATAGAGTGTTGTGGCATCATGAAAGCTTACAGCAACCTCAATCTCTTAGGCTCCGGCAATCTTCCTGCCTTAGCCTCCTGAGTAGCTGGGACTACAGGCACCCACCACGACAACCTGCTAGTTTTTCTGTTTTTAGTAGAAAGGGGATCCCACTCTTGCTCAGGCTGGTTTTAAACTCTTTAGCTCAAGCAATCCACCTGCCTTGGCATCCTAGAGTGCTAGAATTACAGGTGTTGAGCCACCACACCCAGCCCAGACTCGCTTGAGCCCAGGAGTTGGAGGTTGCTGTGAGCGTGATGCCATAGCACTCTACCCAGGGGGATAGCTTGAGGCTCTGTCTCAAAAAAAAAAAAAAAAGAAAATTAGGTCAACTTTAGGAGGTGGTCAATATAGGGAGTTTGTCAACTATGGAGGTTCTACTTTATTTGCTAACTTTATTTTTTGTTTATTAATATTTGTAAATTCTAGATAGTATTTATTATATTGTACTCTTACCTGTATTTAATTTTTTTTTTTTTTTGAGACAAAGTCTCACTTTGTCACCCTTAGTAGGCTGCCATGGATGGCATCACAGCTCACAGCAACCTCAAACTCATGGGCTTAAACAATTCTCTTGCCTCAGCCTCCCAAGTAGCTGGTACTATAGGTGCCTACCAAAATGCCTGGCTATTTTTTAGAGATGGGGGTCTTGCTCTTGCTCAGGCTGGTCTCAAACTTGTGAGCTCAGACAATCCACCTGCCTTGGCCTCCCAATGTGCTGGGATTACTGGCATGAGCCACGCGCCCAGCCTAAATTTTTTTTAATTTAAAAAAAGTTCAATGTGCTTTTTTAAAGTCTATATTGCTAGTACAATAGCTATGCAATATGCTTAGGCCAAGAAAATTGAAAACGATTTGGCAAATAAATAGCATCCCAGTGTGCAAGCCAAGCCTCCAGATTCTCAAACTTTTATTCTGTAAAAGCTCCACTATAGTTTGTGGCCCAAGGAGTATTTTATATCTTAGGCTAAAATTTCAAAAACATTAGGTGAATTTTTAGATAGCCTAACTTAGTCAAGCCCACAAACTTAAAATACAGAAGGACTCATAAATACTTGATATTTAGTGATATCACTTGATAAAGTGATACTATTACATAGCTAAGATGAATGGTAAGAAGTAAAGTCCCCTTCATGGGAATAAGAACTGTATTAATCCAATTTGGAGAAGTGTTCAGAAAGGGAAAACCTATTTCCAAACCATGCTTTCTGCTCCCTTGCCCAGAATACTAAATGACCACATTTTAAATAAAATCAACCAAACTATAAATGACTGTCAATTTAGTCTGAAAAAATTAACTAATAAAAGGCAGCAAATACAAAGAGATTCTAAAACCATGCTCAATCTCTTAAAATCTGAAAATTATTATTTTTAAAATAAGGAAACATGTTATTTGCAATGTGACATTTTATAATGGTTTCTGCCTCTGGATTCTCTCTCCTCATGGAACAAATAATAGTGTTAATAGTACTACTGATACTAAGAGTACCCCCTCAAAGTATACATTATTTTTGGAATAGAGATAACTACAGTTACCCTCACATTTACTAGAAAGATAAAGGAGCTATTATCACAATGGAGGGTATGTGGGATGGGCACTCCTGGCATTTTAGTGGGCAGGAGCTATAGAAACTAAAAATCCTACAAAGCAGAAAAAGTCTCGCACAACCAAGAATTGTCCTGCTGTAAATGTCAATATATTTCCCAGTTGAGAAATACTGCATTAGAAAAGGGTAATCACTTTTATTCCTAAACTAAGAAATACCCTTTAGCAGTCTTTCAAAAATTCCAAAATTATGTGGCTTACAAGGACATAAGTAGTTTTTTAGTAACTGTGTTCTCAACTTCAATATTGTAAACTTGGAAGCTTAAAGCTTTTCTTTCTTTTCTACATAGGTAGGTTTGTCTTTT
>NW_003852720.1:267536-269672 GCF_000181295.1 Otolemur garnettii
GTTGCTGTGAGCTGTGATGCCACAGCACTCTACCGAGGGGGACAGCTTGAGGCTCTGTCTCAAAAAATAAATAAATAAATAAATAATAATTAAAAAAAAAAGAAAGATTAATTTCATTTATATTGTTTTTCACAAAGAAAGTACAATTAAAAGCTTTTTCCCTTTTTTTTTTTTGCAGTTTTTGGCTGGGGCTGGATTTGAACCCACCACCTCTGGCAATGGGGCCAGCACCCCACTCCTTTGAGCCACAAGTGCTGCCCTCTTTTTTTTCTTTTGTTTGAGACAGAGTGTCACTTTGTCACACTCAGTAGAGTGCTATAGCATCACAGCTCACAGCAACCTCCAGCTCTTGGGCTTAAGCAATTCTCTTGCCTCAGCCTCCCGAGTACTTGGCTATATTTTTGTTGCAGTTTGGCCAGAGCCAGGTTTGAACCCGCCACCCTCGGTATATAGGGTTGGCACCCTACTCACTGAGCCACAGGCACCACCCCAATTAAAAGCTTTGACTGGCAAAAGTAATTAGAAAAGCTAACAATTAAAAAAAATTAGTGTTATAATTACTGGGCGTGTATCCTGAATACAGAAAGCCTGTAGTCTGAAGTTCCCATTTGGAGTTGAAAAATAAATATTCAAGGCAGAAATGATGTGTTTGTGTATGTACAGCCCAGCAATGAGAGGATATACAGGAAAATTTAGGGGTACCTACATCCACTAAGAGAACATAGGGGCTGGCAAAAGCTGTTAAGTCCTGCTTTGTGAAATGTTATTAGTAAAATTTTTAAAATCAAACCAATAAAAACAGACTGGCATTCTTTCTTTCTTTCTTTGGGATGCCAGGCCATCCTCTCCCACCTTTTCTCTTCCCCACCATCTTCCATTCTCTCACTCCCTGCTATCTGTGTTCTTCTCTCTCTCTTTTTCATCTCTTCCCCCAACTCACTTCCCTTTGTCTAATATAAAATAAATTTACATTTTTCTATTCCAAACAAAAAAATAGAAACATTTTGTGCATTAAATTAGAAATAATTTAAAAGAGGAGAGAATTAAAATGAGTTTAAAAAAAAGATTAGTAAACTAAATATCCTATATTCAGTATTACATATTTTATTTTTCCTAAGTAGGAATTCCACAAATCATTTTCCAGAGAATCAAGGAAACTTTTGGGACTCTCCATTAAACCACACTTGTATTTAAAATGCTTCCAGGAATAATAACTGAAGTTACCATTAACCATGGGCCATGCATTCTACCAAGTGTTTAGTACGCGATTTCTAAATCTTTGTGACAACTCTTACAAAGTATGTATTATCATCTCCCATTTCAAAGAGGAAGAAATAGGTATCCATAGCTCAGTGAATGGGGTGCCAATCACATACACCGAGGCTGGCGGGTTTGAAACTGGCTGGGGCCTACTAAACAACAATGACAACTACAACAAAAATTAGCTGGACATTGTGGGGAGCACCTGTAGTCCCAGCTACTTGGAAGGCTAAGGCAGAAGAATTGCTTAAGCCCAAGAGTTTGAGGTTGCTGTGAGCTGTGACACGACGGCACTCTACTGAGGGTGACAAAATGAGACTGTCTCAAAAAAATATATATTAAATTAAATTGAATAACATAACATAACATAACATAACATAAAAAGAAGAAATAAGACATCAAGAGATTATGACATCTCCAAACACTAAAAACTAATGACATGCTCAGGATTCAAATTCAGCAGTTTCAAATGAAAACACATCCCATTATGATGTCTCCTCCAGAAACACAATTAAATTTCTGTGATGGGCAGCACCTGTGGCTCAAAGGAGTAGGGCACCGGCCCCATATGCTAGAGGTAGCAGGTTCAAACCCAGCCCTGGCCAAAAACTGCAAAAAAAAAAATTTTTTTTTCTGTGAAAAATGATTTGCAGGCTTGGCACCTGTGGCTCAAACCGCTAAGGCACCAGCCACATACACCTGAGCTGGTGGGTTCGAATCCAGTCGGGGCCCACCAAACAACAATGATGGCTGCAAGCAAAAAATAGCCAGGAGTTGTGGTGGGCGCCTGTAGTCCCAGCTACTTGGGAGGCGGAGGCAGGAGAATCGCTTGAGCCCAGGAGTTGGAGGTTGCTGTGAGCTGTGATGCTACAGCAC
>NW_003852720.1:270946-274777 GCF_000181295.1 Otolemur garnettii
AGCCCAGGAGTTGGAGGTTGCTGTGAGCTGTAATGCCACGGCACTCTACCCAGGGGGACAGCTTGAGGCTCTGTCTCAAAAAAAAAAAAGAATGGATACCAAGTATTTCAAATCCCAATTATTCCTTCTTTGCCATTCTAAGGACCAATACCTATTATTCTTACCACTTCATTTCACAGAAACAAAGTAGTAAAACTTCACAATAGCATAGACACAAAATTTGCAATGCACTGAAAAGCCATTAACAGGTAGCAAAATATGGCAAAGTGCTAACCAGCAAACAAACACCCGTAGCTCAGTGATTAGGGTGCCGGCCACACACACCACGGCTAGCAGGTTTGAACCTGGCCTGGGCCTAGTAACAACAATAACAACTCCAACAAAAAAAAATAGCTGGGCGTTGTGGCAGACGCCTGTAGTCCCAGCTACTTGGGAGGCTGAAGCAAGAGAATCGCTTAAGCCTAAGAGTCTGAGGTTGCTGTGAGCAATGATACCACGGCACTCTATGGAGGATGACATAGTAAGACTCTGTTTCAAATTTAAAAAAAAAAAAAACTCTTTAAAATCCATCCAAATATGGAATCATGTGTGTACAAAGTTGGTAATGAAATCCCACAAAGTCAGTAAAAAGGATTTCTGAGAATTCAGTGGACTTGTACACCCTAGAGTAAAAAAAGAATGTAAACATAAGCCGGTCATGGTGGCTCACGCCTGTAATCCTAGCACTGGGGGAGGCCAAACGGAATAGATCAATTAAACTCAGGAGTTCCAGATTAGCCTGAGCAAAAGTGAGACCCTGTTTCTACTAAAAATAGAAAAACTAGCCCAGCCTTGTGGCAGGTGCCATAGTCCCAGATACCAGGGAGCATGAGACAGGAGAATCACTTGGACCCAGGAGACTGAGGTTGCTGTAAGATATGATGATACCACGGCACTCAATCCCAGGGCAATAGAGTGAGACTGTCTCCAAAAAAAAAGGCAATAATATGCTAATATCCTAATCATATTTTGTTTTATTTCTATAATCATAAAACATTCCTAACAAATCCAAAATAAAATAAAGATCTGTTATGATATGTAGCCCAGAAAACCAGCCATTCATTTTCCAGAATAAGAATATGAACAAGTATATCAGCTGACAGTTAAGACTAAACACATGGCAAACCTACACAACAGGTCTGCTCAGCTGCTATCCTTCCATGGACCAACACAGCAAATACAGACACATTTCAGGATGACTGCCTAATTAAAAATAAAAGCAATACTGCTGAGCTTGCCATCCTGCTGTGAAATAATGAGTTGCGGTTTCCATTCAAACCAAAGTCAATCTAGCATAAAAACTAGCATCCCCTATTTAAGTAGCCATGAATATACACAATGGCATATATTAGTGCCAGATAGATCAAAACCTAGTTCTTAAAAGTGTATTAGTTCTGCGTACTGAAATAAAAGCAATTCATTGTGTACTAAAGGTTTTTTTTTAATTTAGTATTTGTGTAAAACCACCTTTTGAGCAGCAACTGTCAAAAGTCTGGAAAACAAAAAAAAAAAGGGTATTAGTTCTTCTGGATAAGCATCATATTTGCTGTGTAACTACAATCCACCAGGCCCTGAGCCATGACATAAAACAGAAACTTAGGTTGAAAGTTATAACAGTATTTAGAAGTTAAACTTTTGTCCAATTCAGAAATCCCCTCTATTAACTAACTCAAATGTTAACTGGGTCCCCACTAGGTACAAGGCATTATGACAGGTGCTATAATATTTACTAAGCATTTCCTATAATCTGACACTTTTCCAAGCGCTTTACATTTAATATTCATAACAGTCCTATAAAATAGATATTATAATACCATTATTTCCATTTTACAAACATGTGAACAAAGGCATGAAGGATTTACCTAACTTGCCCAATCTTTTCCTTTTCTTTTTTTTTCTTTTTTTTTTTTGTGTGTGTGTGTCAGAGTCTCACTATGTCACCCTTGGTAAAGTACTGTAGCGTCACAGCTCACAGCAACCTCAAACTCTTGGGCTTAAGCAATTCTCTTGCCTCAGCCTCCCAAGTAGGTGGGACTACAAGTGCCTGCCACAACGCCCAGCTATTTTTTTGTTGCAGTTGTCATTGTCTAACTGGCCCAGGCCATGTTTGAACCCAACACCCTCGATGTATATGGCTGGCGCTGTAACCACTTGGTATGGGTGCTGAGCCTAACTTGCCCAATCTTTTTTTTTTTTTTTTTTTGAGACGGAGCCTCAAGTTATCCCCCTGGGTAGAGTGCCATGGCATCACGCTCACAGCAACCTCCAACTCCTGGGCTCAAGCGAGTCTCCTGCCTCAGCCTCCCAGGTAGCTGGGACCACAGGCGCCCGCCACAACGCCTGGCCATTTTTTGGTTGCAGCCATCATTGTTGTTTGGCGGGCCCGGGCTGGGGATTCGAACCCGCCACCTTTGGTGTATGTGGCTGGCGCCTTAGCCGCTTGAGCCACAGGCGCCGAGCCAACTTGCCCAATCTTACAAACCAAGAAGTAGTAGAGCCAGACAGAATTCAAACCCAGAGCCTGTACCCTTAATCACCATGTTAATACTGCTCCTCCAGTAGGACAACGTTCAAAATGGAATAAAACACCCTACCAGAAGCTCAGTCTCCGAAAAAGACACATGTAAACCAATTAATACAATACAGTACAATAAGACCATTGCTAATGACAGATTAGAAAGAGGGCTTAATTAAGGTACTGGCACTAAGGACAAAGAAGTGGGAAAGGAGATAAACGATTTAATTTTTTTAGAGATGGGGTCTTATTATGTCACCTAAACTCAACTGCAGTGGCTATTTCACAGGCGTGATCATAGTACACATAGCCCCAACCTCCAAGGCTCAAGGGATCCTCCTGCCACAGCTTCCTGAATAACTGGCACTATAGGACTGCACTCCCATCCCTGGCAGAAGTAAGCCATCTTTTAAAAGGTGATCAAACGAACGTAAGAGGTTTAAGAGGTACCTAGGATAACTCCAAGTTTAACTAGACTCCCTCTCATGTTTCTGGTTTACGTGCATGGGAGAATAACTAGGCATTTAACTAAAAGAAATAATTTGTAAGGCAATGCAAATTCTTCTCTGCTCTTACTGAGTCTGAGGTGCCTGAATGTCCAGGCCGGGCACAGTGGCTCATGCCTATAATCCTAGCAATCTGGGTGGATAGCTTGAGCTCAGGAGTTTGAGACCAGCCTTAGCAATCGCAAGACCTCATCTCTACTAAATACAGAAAAACTGAGGCGAGAGGATTGCTTGAGCCCAAGAACTTGAGTTTGCACTCTAATCAGGACACCAGAGTAAGACTCTGTCTCAAAAAAAAAAAAAATGTCCAGAAGGTAGGTGGAGACACCACACTGGAGCTCAGGAGAGAGAACTAGACTATAGATATACACTTGAGAGTCACTAGCATTTACTGAAGAATTTCCCAAAGTAGAGAATATGGGAAATAGGTAATACTAACTGAGTTCCTACTATGTACCAAAGCTCCTTTTAGGCTTTTTTTCTTCTTTTAATTTCAGAAATAGTATAGGGGTACAACGTTTTGGTTACACAAATTACTTTTTTTTCAGTTTGAATCAAAGTTATGTAAGTGTGCCTGTCACCTAGGTAATGTGCACTGTACCCATTAAGTATGAATTTACTCATTCCCTCACCCCAATAGGTGATTATTGATTTCCAGTAAGTGTTTCCAATAAGTGTTATTTCCATATGTGCATACAGTGTTTGTCAATTAGCTCCAATTTAATAGTGAGTACATGTGGTGTTTGTTTTTCCATTCTTTTTTTTTTTTTT
>NW_003852720.1:275760-279246 GCF_000181295.1 Otolemur garnettii
GTCACTCTAGATACAGTGCCACGTTGTCATAGCTCACAGCAACCCCAAACTCTTAGGCTCAAATGATCATATAAGGATCCTCAAATGATCCTCAGCCTCCCAAACAGCTGGGACTACAGGTACCCACCACAGTGCCCAGCTAATTTTCCTACTTTAGTAAATATAGGGTTTCATTCTTAGGCTGGTCTTAAACTCCTGAGCTCAAGAGGTCTACCTACCTTAGCCTCCCGGAATGCTAGGGTTATAGGTGTGAATTACCACATCTGGCCTGTTTGGGGACTTTTTAAAAAAATCCATTCTCACTGGAGTTAGGTGATGCATCATTATTGTTTTGATTTGCATATCCCTGATTATTAGAAACACTGAGCATTTTTAAATATGTTTGTTGACCATTAGCCTATCTTCTTTTGAAAAGTTTCTGTTCATGTCTTTTGCCTACTTTTTAATGGGGTTGTTTGATGTCGTCTTGGTGATTTGCTTGAGTTCTCTGTAGATCTGGCTATCAGCTGTCTATTGGTTATATAGCATACAAATACTTCCTCCCATTCTATATGCTATTTGCTCTATTGATTGTTCCCTTGGCTGTGACATGGCTTTTTAATTTTATCAGGTCCCATGTATTTATTTTTGTTGTTGCTATGACTGCCTTTGGGGTCTTCTTCATAAATTCTTTGTCTAGGCCAATGTCTATAGTTTTTCCAACATTTTCTTCTAGAATTCCTATAGTTTCATGCCTTAGGTTTAAGTCTATTATCCACTGTGAACTAATTGTTCTGAGTGTCAACCCAATTTTCCCAGCACCATTTACTGAATAGGGATTCTTTTCCCCAATGTATGTTTTTGTCTGCTTTATCAAAGATCAGATGGCAGTATGAGGATGGTTTTACATCCAGGTTCTCTATTCTGATCCACTGGTCTACATCTCTGTTCTTGTGCCATCTCTGTTTTGGTTACTAAAGCCTTGTAATATAGCCTGAAGTCTGATAAATTTATGCCTCCCAATTTGTTCTTTTTTCTTAAGGTTGTTTCAGCCATGGAGAGTCTTTTCTGGTTCTATATGAAGCATAGAATTATTTTATCTAGATCTGCAAAATATGCCATTGGTATTTTAATGGTGATTGATTGCATTGAATCTGTAAATCACTTTGGGTAGTACAGACATTTTAACAATGTTGATTCTGCCAGCCCATGAGCATGACTTGCATTTCCATTTGTTTATTTACACCCTCTGTAATTTCCTTCCTCTGTGTTTTGCAGTTCTCCCCTAGAGGTCTTTCACCTCCTTAAATATATTCCTAGATATTTTCTTTGTTGCTATTGTGAAAGGTTTTGAGTCTCTGATTCTCAGTTGACTACTGCTGGTGTATAGAAAAGCTACCAATTAGTGTACATTGATGTGTAACCTGAGACTTTGCTGAATTTATTTACCAATTCCAGGAGTCTCTTGGCAGAATCTTTGGGGTGTTCCAGATATAGATCATATCATCAGCAAAGCAGGCACCTTCTCTGTATCCTTAGGTAAAATCAGGTAAGAGGCCAAGGGAATAGCAGCATATACAGGACCAAAAAAGAAAGAGTATAAAAATGAAACCAAAAAGCAATAAAGCACAAATAAAACCAAGACAAGAGAAAAAAAAATAATAAAGCCAAGAAAAAGAACGCTACACAAACCACAGGTGGAAAGACCAAACATCAAAATACTACAGAGTTTTTTTTGTGTCTGTTTTTGTGGGGTGAGGGGGTTGTGTCTGTATGTGTGTGTGTATTTGAGATAGTCTCACTCTGTTGCCCCAGGCTAGTGTATAGCTCATAGCAACCTCAAACCCCTGGGCTCAAGCAATCTTCCTGCCTAAGCCTCCCAACTATAGGCACACGCCACAACACCTAACTATTAAATACCACAAAGTATGGTAGTGGCCACTGGACTGGACACTACAGAGGCCAGAGCCAGCTCAGCCTGAACACCACTAATAGCAAAGAGCTCACTAAATCATTCTGGTCTATTATTTATTTATTTATTTATTTTAGAGACAGTCTCACTTTATTGCCTTTGGTAGAGTGTTGTTGTGTCACAGCTCGCAGCAACCTCCAACTCCTGGGCTTAGGTGATTCTCTTGTCTCAGCCTCTCAAGTAACTGGGACTCCAGGTGCCTGCCACAAAGCCTGGCTATTTCTTGTTGCAGTTGGGCTGGGGCTGGGTTTGAACCCGCCACCTTCCGTGTATGGGGCCGGCACCTTACTCACTGAGCCACAGGCTCTGCCCCAGCCTGGTCTATTATTAGAAAGTTCTGATTGTTATTAAGTACTTTTCTTTCCAGTGAAAGAAAAGGAAAGGCTTTGAAGTACACAGTGCTGTGTTCCAATTCTGGCACTGAAGGAGAAGAATTAAACCAACTAAATAAAATAATAATATTTGGCTGGATCCTGATTTGAACAAACCAGCTATAAAAAACAATTGGGGAACCTTGGTGTCCATAGCTCAGTGGTTAGGGTGCTGGCCACATACACTGGGGCTGGCAGGTTCAAACCTAGCCCCAGCCTGCTAAACAACAATGGCAACTACAACAAAAAAATAGCTGAGTGTTGTGGTGGGCACCTGTAGTCCCAGCTTCTTGGGAGACTAAGGCAAGAGAATCCCTTAAGTCAAAGAGTTTGAGGTTGCTGTGAGCTGCAATGCCACAGCACTCTACCAAGAGCAACACAGTGAGACTCTGTCTCAAAAAAAAAAACAAAAAACACAACTGGGGATTGTCACATGGGGATTGCCACAGCATCATAGTTCACAGTATTCTCAAACTCTTGGGGTCCAGCAATCCTCTTCACTCAGCTTCCCAAGTAGCTGGGACTACAGACTGTGCCACTACACTTGACTAGCTCTCCTATACTTAGTAGAGACAGAGTCTCACTCTTGCTCAGGATGGTCTCAAACTCCCAAGCTCAATCAATCCACCCACCTCAGCCTTCCAGGGTGCTTAGGATTACAGGTGTGAGCCACCTCACTCAGCCATGGGGAAATTTTAATAAGCACCGCTACTAAACAACAGTAGAAAACACTGTTAATCTTGTTAAGTGTAATAATGACATTAAGTAGCCAGGCGTTGTGGCGGGCCCCTATGGTCCTAGCTACTTGAGAGGCTGAGGCAAGAGAATCGCTTAAGCCCAAGAGTTTGAGGTTGCTGTGAGCTGTGACGCTACAGCACTCTACTCAGGGCGACATAGTATGACTCTGTCTCAACAACAACAACAAAATGACATTAAGATTATATAAGGGCTCGGCACCTGTGGCTCAAGTGGCTAAGGCGCTAGCCACATACACCTAAGGTGGCGGGTTCAAATCCAGCCCAGGCCCACCAAATAACAATGATGGCTGCAACCAAAAAAAAATAGTGGGCATTGTGGCAGGCACCTGTGGTCCCAGCTACTTGGGAGGCTGAGGCAGGAGACTCGCTTGAGCCCAGGAGTTGGAGGTTGCTGTGAGCTGTGATG
>NW_003852720.1:280350-285247 GCF_000181295.1 Otolemur garnettii
AAAAAAAAAAAAAAGAAAAAAAAAACTTCTAGTGAAGCAACATGTGCATACTGAAAAAGTGCTATATCCTGGGAGCCCGAGACAGGTGGACTGCCCTGAGCTCACAGGTTCTAGACCAACCTGAGCAAGAGTAAGAGCTCCGTCTCTAAAAATAGCTGGGCTTTGTGGCTGGCACCTGTAGTCCAGCTACTTGGGAGATTTAGGCAAGAGTCGGAGGTTGCTATGAGCTGTGACACCATGGCACTCTACCAAGGGTGACAAAGTGAGACTCTGTCTAAAAAAAAAAAAAATGTGCTATATCTCAAACAGCTACAGCTCAGACAGAGCAGATAACATACCAAGGCAAACTGTGCCAGATAATTCAAAAAGGATCAAATGATGGCAAAGACACTGAGATTGAAAATGCATGTAAAGACAGACAATAAAAGTGGAGAAAAACAATCTGTCTAAAATAATATATTGTGGCTGGAGGCAGTGGCTCATGTCTGTAATTCTAGAACTCTGGGAGGTTGAGGCAGGTGGATTTCTTGAGCTTGGGAGTTTGAGACCAGCCTGAGCAAGAGTGAGACCCCATCTCTACTAAAAATTAAAAAACAAACCAGGCATAGTGGCACACGCCTGTAGTTCCAACTACTCAGGAGGCTGAGGCAAAAGGATTGTTCAAGCCCAAGAGTTTGAGGTTGCTATGAGATATGATGCCATGGCACTCTACCCAGGGTGATAGAATAAGACTCTGTCTCAAAAAAAATGAATAAAATAAATTAAATTAAATAATATTATATATTGTTTAAAAATACCTATGCATGTGTGTTTCTGAAATAAATTAAACAGAGCAAGATTTTAAAATTCTGATTCATACTTAATAACTGAATCTTAGGCATATTACTTAACTTCTCTGAGCCTCTTATCTATAAAATAGAAATAAATATGAACTATATTTCATTGAGTTATGAGAACTAAATGAGAATGTACTAAGGGATTAAAGGATATACACGCACAGACAGCACTACGTAAGGTGCCTAACACAGAAACCATTTCATAAACATGCATTCCCTTGCCAGGTGCAGTGGCTCATGCCTGTAATCCTAACACTCTGGGAGGTCAAGGCAGGTGGATAGTTTGAGCTCCTAGAGAAAGAGAACATCTTGAACAAGAGCAAGACCCTGTCTCTACTAAAATAGAAAAACTGAGGCAAGAGGATTGCTTGAGGCCAAAAGTTGGAGGTTGCTGTGAGCTGTGACACCACGGCACTCCACCCACGGTGACAGCTTGAGACTCTGTCTCAAAAAAAAAAAAAATGCATTCCCTTTCTTCCCCATCTTCTATCCCACCTGTAATCCTAATTCTGGCCAATCCAAGTATACAATTTAAGTCTGCTTTATTCTTTTTTTTTTTTAAGAGCCAGAATCTTGGGTCGGGCACAATAGCTCACACCTGTAATCCTAGCACTCTGGAGGCAGAGGCGGTTATATTACCTGAGCTTACAGGTTCCAGACCAGCCTGAACCAGAGTGAGACTTTGCCTCTAAAAATAGACTGGCGTTGTGGCAGTTACCTGTAGTCCCAGCTACTCAGGAGACTGAGGCAAAAAAAAAATCACTTAAACCCAAGAGTTTGAGGTTACTGTGAGCTGTGATGCCATAGCACTTTACCAAGGATGACAAAGTAAGACTCAATCTCAACAAAAAAAGAAAAGAAAAGAGAAAAAGAGCCAGAGTCTTGCCCTGTTGCCCAGGCTGGAGAGCAGAGATGCATTGAACTTCTGGGCTCAAGCCATCCTACCTCAGCCTCCCAAGTTTTTGCGTTCTTTAAGATAGCTTTTCTTCTTCTTTTTTTTTTGACAGTCTCTTTCTGTTGCCCTGAGTAGAGAGCCATGGCATCATCACAGCTCACAGAAACCTCCATCTCTTGGGCTCAAGAGATCCTCTTGGCTCAGCACCTGTAGCTCAAGTGGCTAAGGCGACAGCCACATACACCAAAGCTGGCAGGTTCAAATCCGGCCCAGGCCTGCCAAACAAGGACAACTGCAACCAAAAAATAGATAGGCATTGTGGCAGGTGCCTGTAGTCCCAGCTGCTTGGGAGGCTGAGACAGGAGAATCGCTTGAGCCCAGGAGTTGGAGGTTGTGAGCATCATAGCTCACAGCACTCTACCCAGGGCAACAGCTTGAGGCTGTCTCAAAAAAAAAAAAAAGAGAGAGAGAGAGAGATCCTCTTACCTCAGTATCCTGAGTAGCTGGGACTATAGGTGTAGGTACCCACCACAAGACAGGGTCTTGCTCTTGTTCAGGCTGGTCTTGAACTCATAAGCTCAAGTGATCCTCCCACCTAGGCCTCCCAGAGTGCTAAGATTAGAGGCATGAGCCACCAAACCCCACCAAGATAGCTCTTTAGTTGTCAAGTCTTCACCAGGGAAAATATAACCAAGTCTTCAGGCCTCCCATGGAACATAGCATCAAGATCTCCACAATTACGGCCTTTAACGTTTAGCTCTAGAAACACCAGTAGCCTAATCAGTAAGACACTGGCCTCCTAAAGTTTAGCCTTAATTGCCCTCCAGTCTGTCAAAGTCACCGTAAAACACAATAGCAAAAAAATGTGCATAATATTACATACATGATATAAGTAGGACACAATTCAATAGGACTACTGTTTCCCACAATATGGACCTAGAGAATATAGTTTCTGATCTTTTCTGCACACTAAACCTATCTGTTAATATAACCTAATATACTGGAACAGGAAGTAATATAAAACAAATATTGAACGCCATATAAAAGATCTGAGATGCTAAAGTACTAGAGGGAATGCATGTATATCCAGGATAATATCTCTTCTAATCAATTTTCCTATTTGAATATAAGAAGGCCCAAAGATGGATGACCACATGAGGCAGTAAGACAACGCACTCTTCTGATGTTGTAACATTCTTGAGACTGGGAAAGAGAGATCAAGAGGAAAGAGGAAGTTAAGTTCCTATAGTTTAGGGTAGGCTGTTTATAGTTTACATTTCAAAGGTTAAGAGAGGAATTTGGTAAAGGGATAACAAAATTAATAACATGAAGGATTATCTAAAGTTTTTATTCAACCTTGTTTTCTTTCTCAAATGTATCCCCTCAAAGGGAATATTTACAGCCATTAAAAACATTCTGCTTAGGCAGAGTGCGGTGGGTGTCTCACACCTGTAATCCCAGCACTCTGGAAGGCCAAGGTGGAAAGATCACTTGAGCTCGGAAGCTTAAGGCCAGTCTGAGCAAGAAGGAGACCCATATCTATAAAAAGTAGAAAAACCTTCTAAAAATAAAAGAAGTAGAAAAACTTGGCCAAGCACAGTGGCTCACACTTGTAATCCTAGCACTCTGGAAAGCTTAGACAGGCGGATTGCTTGAGCTCAGGAGTTCAAGACCACCCTGAGCAACAGCAAGAACCTTATCTCTACTAAAATTAGAAAAACTCGCTGGGTATTATACCTGTAGTCCCAGCTACTCAGGAGGCTAAAGCAAGAGGATCACTTGAGCCTAAGTTTTATGTTGCTGTGAGCTAGGATACCACAGCACTCTACTCAGGGTGACAGAGTGAGACTGTCTTAAAAAAAAAAAAAAAAAATATATATATATATATATAGAGAGAGAGAGAGAGAGAGAGAGAGAGAAATTTAGCCAGTTGTCATGGCAGGCTCCTGTATAT
The DNA here is from genome assembly GCF_000181295.1 of Otolemur garnettii. Lineage (NCBI taxonomy): Eukaryota > Metazoa > Chordata > Mammalia > Primates > Galagidae > Otolemur > Otolemur garnettii. The sequence goes on from NW_003852720.1 coordinate 284,036, forward strand.
AGTCCCAGCTACTCAGGATGAGGATAGCTTAAACTCGGCAGTTTGAGGCTACTATGAGATAGGCTGAAGCCATGGCACTCTAACCTGGGTGACAGAATGAGATTCTGCCTTAAAAAAAAAAAAAAATGGTCTGGGCAGCGTCTGTGGCTCAAAGGAGTAGGGCTGGGGGTGGCGGGTTCAAACCCAGCCCCAGCCAAAAACTGCAAAAAAAAAATGGTCTGCCTGAGGATCAACTGCCATTGTGAATGACACAGTAAGAATCTGTAATAGAAGGTGGCACCTGTGGCTCAGGGAATAGGGTGCCAGCCCCATATGCTGAGGGTGGTGGGTTCAAGCCCCAACCCTGGCCAAACTGCAACAAAATATAAATAAATAAATAAACCCTAAAAAAAAAAGAAAAGAAGAAAAAGAATCTGGAGTAGAAAATTCATTTAAAAAACCAACTACTTCAGAAAACAACTGGTCCTTCACCCTGAGAAGGCAACAGTACCTAAAACAGAAATGCAGGAAAAACTAGCCAAAATAGATGTTACCTTTGCATTTGGATTCAGATAATTTTAGTGATGGGAAGACAATCAGTTTTGTTATGAATTATGACTCCTTAGAGCCTTAGATTATGCAAAGAAAAATGAACCCTGGCCAAGCCCAAGGGCTCATACCTACATAAGCACTTTGGGAGGCCAAGTTGGGAGGATCCCTTGAGGTTAGGAGTTTAAGAGGGCAATATAGCATGATCCCATTTCCACAAAAAAAAAAAAAAAGATTTTTTTAAAAATTAGTTGGGCTTAGTGACATGCACCTAAAGTCCCAGCTACTCAGGAGGCTGAGGTAGGGGGATCACATGAGCCCAGGAATTGAAGTCTGCAGTGAGCTGTGATCATACCACTGCACTCAACCTGGGCAACAGAATGAGACTCCGTCTCTAAAAAGAAAAGAAAAATGAACCAAATATAGCCTGTATAAGAATAAAAAGACCTCAAGAAAGTAGCAAAAGGGACATAACAACAGAATGAAGAAAATCTGCAAAAGCCAATAGTTACACTGGCAAAAAGCCAAATGAATTAAGATTCTACAATGTTATCTGTGGCCATTACATGCATTTTTCACAAAAGTATTAATAAACTAAAAACTTACACATGGAAAAAAAACAATTGCTCTAAGTACATAAGTAAAGATCTGTATGCAAGAATATTAACTTATACATTGTTTTGT
>NW_003852720.1:286230-289082 GCF_000181295.1 Otolemur garnettii
AAAAAAAAAAAAAAAAAAAAATTCTGTGCTTTTATCCTAAACATTCTATAATGGTATGTGACATCTATAATTATAAAAATATCAACTTATTAGCATATGAAATGTTATTTATTGGCATATTATATAGTACAGATAATTTCACAATGTATAATGATCCTGAATCTCTTAAAATACTAAATCGAATGTACTGAAATATAAATATAAAAGACATAATCATTAAACTGAATTCATACTTAACTACAGCATATTACCTGATGTTTCTAACTTTTTTTTTTTTTTGAGACAGAGCCTCACTCTGTCACCCTGGATAGAATACCGTGGCATCAGAGTTCACAGCAATCTCAACTGGAGTTCAAGTAATCCTCCCCAGCATGTGGGACTACAGACACCTGCCACAAACCCCAAATATTTTTTCTATTTTTATTTTATTTTTTTAGACAGTCTCACTTCGTTGCCCTCAGCAAAGTGCTGCAGAGTCATAACTCACAGCAACCTCAAACTCTTGGGCTCAGGCTATCCTCTTGCCTCAGCCTCCCAAATAGCTGAGACTACAGGTGCCAGCCACAACAGTCAGCTATTTTTAGAGACGGAGTCTCACTCTTGGTCAAGCTGATCTCTCACTCCTAAGGTCCAGCAATCCACTCATCTCAGCCATCCAGAATGCTAGGATTACAGGCATGAGCCACCTCACCCAGCCATTATCATATAGTATTTTAATTATTGCTTATCGGTCTCTTTCACTGGACTATGAGCTCCATGAAGCTTGAATTCAAACTTAGTTACTTTCAAATGAATTATGGTATAGAAATTTTAATATAATATGGACCAAAATTTACAGTGGAGAAAAATATAAATAGAACATTGAGGTTCCACACTTGCTATGTGAAAAATATATTCATTCTTTCATTCAGTCAACAAATATTTACTTAGTACTTCCTAGGGGCCAGGCACTATGCTAAATCCTGGAGAGTTGGTGATGATAATACAATATGTACACAGAGAAAGATGCTGAGAGAATACATCCCAAAATGTTAACACTGGTTATTAATTCTTTGAATCTTGAGCAGACAATGAATAATTTATATCTTCCCCTTTAAAATCTTCCTTAATGAATATCAATTGCTTTTTTTTTTTTTTTTAGACAGAGCCTCAAGCTGTCCCCCTGGGTAGAGTGCCGTGGCGTTACAGCTCACAGCAACCTCCAACTCCCGGGCTCCCGCGAGTCTCCTGCCCCCCCCTCCCATGGAGCTGGGGCCACAGGTGCCCGCCACAACGCCTGGCTATTTTTTGGTTGCAGCCATCATTGTTGTTTGGCGGGTCCGGGCTGGGGATTCGAACCCGCCACCTTAGGTGTACGTGGCTGGCGCCTTAGCCAGTTGAGCTATAGGCGCCGAGCCAATATCAATTGCTTTTATAATCACCAAAAGAAAAAATTTGAGTCCTCCCAAATTAAAAATTCCCATCAATCAGTAAAACACAAAACCCAAAGTAAATAATATGCACTATCAGAGCAAAACAAATTTTGAGATTCTAATTATACCTAACACAAGGAACAATAAGACTAAAACATACAAAAGTATTTCAGGATTTCTACAGTGAAATCATTATGGAAATCATTTTGAAAAAGATCCCATGCAAATTGTCCAAGGAAAACACTGACCACAAGATCAGTATCACCCTAGTTTTCTACACTGCATAAAGAACATTCTATCAAAGACGACAGCCTCCATACAACCTGTTCAGAAGACAAATTAATAAATAACACCATAATATCATCTGTATAATGATTTACAGTTTACAGTTCACAAAGCACTTTGACCTTCACAATAATTGTTTTCGTGTTCCCGCTGGATAGATTAAAAAACTAAGGATTGGAATGCAGAATGCCTTCCTGGGTTTTTTTTGTTTTTTTTTTTTTAAGAGACATAGTCTCACTTTGTTGCCCTTGGTAGAGTGCTGTGACATCATAGCTCACAGTAACCTCCAGCTCTCGGGCTTAGGCGAAGCTCTTGCCTCAGTCTCCCAAGTAGCTGGGACTACAAGTGCCTGCCACAACACCCACCTATTTTCTGTTACAGTTTGGCCCAGGCCAGGTTTGAACCCACTACCCTTGGTATTTGGGGCCGGCACCCCACTCACTGACCCATAGGCACTGCCCACCTTTCTGTTTTTTGACTCAAAATCCAAACACCATGAAAGAAAGGACTGAGAAATCGTCTACATAAAAATCTAAAACCTGGGGCCGGGCCTGGTTGCTCAACCCTGTAATCCTAACACTCTGGGAGACTTAGAGAGGTGGAGGCACATGGATTGCCTGAGCTCAGAGTTCAAGACCAGCCTAAGCAAGAGTGAGACCTCGTTTCTAAAAAACAGCTGGGTTGGCTCGGCCACATACACCAAGGCTGTTCAGGTTTGAACCCAGCCAGGGCCAGCTAGACAACAATAACAACTGCAACAAAAAAATAGCCAGGGTTGTAGCAGGTGCCTGTAGTCCCAGCTACTCAGGAGGCTGAGGCAAATGAATCTTTGAACTCAGGAGTTTAAGAATGCTATGAACTATGACGCCATAGCACTCTACTGACGGCAACAAAGTAAAACTCTGTCCCAAATAAATAAATAAATAGGCTTGGTGCCCATAGCACAGTGGTTATGGCACCAGCCACATACACTAAAGCTGGCAGGTCGAACCTGGCCTGGGCCAGCTAAACAATGACAACTACAACAACTTCCCCTGAACTGGGCAGCTGAGGCAAGAGAATCAAGAAATCGTTTAAGCCCAAGAGTTTGAGGTTGCTGTGACTCCACAGCACTCTACTGAGGGTGATATATTGAGACTCTGTCTTGGGGCTCGA
>NW_003852720.1:289526-291310 GCF_000181295.1 Otolemur garnettii
CAGGAGTTGGAGGTTGCTGTGAGCTATGATGCCATAGCACTCTACCCAGGGGGACAGCTTGAGGCTCTGTCTCCAAAAAAAAAAGAGACTAAATGAAATAGTTTATTGTTTAAACTACACATGAACTTTATGTCCATCTTGTACATATATAAACAAACAAACAAAAAAAAAAAAGGCCAGGCACGATGGCTTATGTCTATAATCCTAACACTCTGGGAGGTCAAGCTGGAAGGATTGCTTGAACTCAGGAGTTCAAGACCAACCTGATCAACAGTGAAACCCCCGCATCTCCACAAAAAAAGAAAAAAAAATTAGCCAAGCATGATAGTGCAGTCCTGCAGTCCCAGAGGATCAGGAGACTGACACCTGGGGATTTGCTTGAGCCCAGAAGTTTAAGGTTGCAGTGGGCTATGATGACACCACTGCACTCTAGCCCCAGTGATAAACAAGACCCTGTATCAGGAAAAAAAAAAAAAATGAGAACACTTTCTATGTTTTGACTGGAAAGGCCTGCAAGATATACTAAGTGAAAAAGCAAGTTTGTAGTATGAGGATTACACAACAGGAGGAAACCATGGGATAACTTTTACATGAAAAATGAGAAAAATAAAATTATACAGTTGACCCTTGAACAACACAGGGTTACAAGTCCAGTTATACACAGATTTTTGAGAAACTATGTTGCCCAAGCTGTAGTACAGTGACTATTCACAGACATGATCATACTACACTTCAGCCTCAAATACCTGGCCTCTGGCTCCCAAGTAGCTGGGACTATAGGCAAGCCTGACTTATACAGATTTTTTTCAAGAAATATATTGAACATCTTTTTGGAGATTTGCAATAATTAGAAAATGCTCACAGAAGAACAACATAATCTAGAAATATCAAAATAGGGGTCAGGTGAGGTGGCTCACACCTGTAATCCCAGCACTCTGGGAGGCCAAGGCAGGTAGATTGCCCTTAGCTCACAGGTTGAAGACAAGCCTGAGCAAGAGCAAGAGCAAGACCCTGTGGCACCAGCCACATTCACCCAGGCTGGTGGGTTCAAACCTGGCCTGGGCTAGCTAAACAACGACAACAGCAACAACAACAATAAAAATAGCCAGGCATTGTGGTGGGCACCTGTAGGCCCAGGTACTTGGGAGACTGAAGCAAGAGAATCACTTAAGCCCAGGAGTTTGAGGCTGCGGTGAGGTTGCTGTCACCAAAGGCAACCTAATAAGACTTTGTCCCAAAAGAAAAAAAAAAAAAGTTATATTGCTTGATATGAGGTTGGACAATTAAATTTGCAATCTCAACCTACAAAAAGTGCTATATGGCTCGGCTCCCGTAGCACAGTGGTTATGGCACCAGCCACATACACCAAGGGTGGCAGGTTTGAACCCAGCCCAAGCCAGCTAAAGAACTGCAAGAAAAAAATAGCCAGGCATTGTCGCGGGCGCCTATAGTCCCAGCTACCTGGGAGCTGAGGCAAGAGAATCGCCTGAGCCCAAGAGCTGGAGGTTGTGTGTACTCTACCAAGGGTGACAGCTTAAGACTCTGTCTCAAAAAAAAATAAAAGCAATTTTGGAACTCTTTTCTGGAATGGCTATAAGAGCTGCTGTTGTAGGAGGTCTGACAGTTAAGTTCATGAACTTATCCTAGAAAAACTGTTTTGAAGGGTGGACTAGGTGCTGGCATTGGTGCATAGCTTCCCAAGAGGAGTACTTCAAAGGTAACCATAGGGATATTCAGCTATAAAATATGTAGCACTTTTTCTTTTCTTTTTTTTTTTTTTTTTT
>NW_003852720.1:291579-299243 GCF_000181295.1 Otolemur garnettii
CTTAAAAAAAAAAAAAAATAGCTGGGTGTTGTGGTAGGTGCCTATAGTCTCAGCTACTCAGGAAGCTGAGCCCAAGAGTTTGAGGTTGCTGTGAGCTGACACCAGGGCACTCTACCCACAGCAACAAAGTTAGACTCTGTCTCAAAAAAATAAATAAAAATTGTAAAAAGTAAAAAATAGGGCTTGGCACCTGTGGCTCAAGTGGCAAAGGCTCCAGCCACATACAATTGAGCTGGCAAGTTTGAATCCAGCCTGGGCCTCCCAAACAACAATGATGGCTGCAACCAAAAATATAGGTGGGCGTTGTGGCAGGCATCTATGGTCCCTGCTATTTGGAAAGCGGAGGCAGAAGACTCGCTTGAGCACAGGAGTTAGAGGTTGGTGTGAGCTGTGATACCACAGCACTCAACCCAGGGGGACAGCTTGAAGCTCTGTCTCAAAAATAAAATAAAAAATAAGAAACAAGAATTAGCTGGGCATGTGGCTGATGCTTGTAGTCCCAGCTACTCGGGAGACTGAGGCAAGAAATCTCCTAAGCCCAGGAGTGTGAGGTTTCTGTGAGCCCAGCTGATTCCATGGCACTTTAGCCTGGGATAACAGAGTGAGACTCTGTCTCAAGAAAAAAAAAAAAAAGAAAAGAAAAGAAAAACAAGTAGTCCTTTCTCTAAAACAGACACTCCACTCCCTCTGAGTGTTCAGCAAAAATAACACTAGTGAGACGAAACTAAAGCCATCTCCTTATGATGATTTGGAAAATAGTATAATAGCCACTGTCGGGCAAAAAAATTACTATCACTGGTACAACACAATGTAATGATTGAGCTTCATCCACTAGGAGACAAAATTCCCATAAATGCCCTTATCACAGGTTTCAAATTCTGACAAAATATTCATTTAGCAAAACAAAATGAAGTATATGACACTAAGAATGTATCTATAAAAAATTTTCACATGATGGAGGGGGCATAAAAGTCAACTTTCTAAATAAACCAGGAAATGAGCATACATAAATGCATAGTTTTCTTTTTACAATTAACTTAAAACCTTAAGTACAAAATGTTATTGGGGATCCTGGAGGGGAGAGTCCCTAGACTCCCAACATATATATTTTTAAACAGAATTAAGGTTGATCATATGCCAAATTACAAAAGATTTGTGAGGGGAGAGGAGTGGGGGAGGGAGGGCAATTAATAGGAGGTGGGAGAGCACTTGGTAGGATCTTTCTTGCCTAATGTGCACAGTACAAGAGTATATTTCAAAATAACTGAGAGTAAATTTTAAATTTACTCAAAAAATAAGTGAGGTGATGGTTATGTTGCTCACTTTGATTTTTTTTTTTTTTTTTTTGAGACAGAGCCTCAAGCTGAGCCCCCGGGTAGAGTGCCATGGCTTCACTGCTCACAGCAACCTCCAACTCCTGGGCTCTAGCGAGTCTCCTGCCTCCGACTCTCAAGTAGCTGGGACCACAGGCACCCACCACAACGCCCTCCTATTTTTTGGTTGCAGCCTTTATTGTTGTTTGGCAGGCCCGGGCTGGATTCGAACCTGCCACCTTAGGTGTATGTGGCTGGTGCCTTAGCTGCTTGAGCCACAGGCGCCGAGCCTACTCACTTTGATTTAAGCATTCCACATTGTATATCAAATCATCACATCATACCCCATAAATGTATAGTTATAATTATAATTAAAAATTAAATTTAGGCTCAGCGCCCATAGTCCAGTGGGTAAGGCACCGGCCACATACACTGGGGCTGGTGGGTACAAACCTGGCCCAAACCTGCTAAAACAACAACAACTACTATTAAAAAAATAGCCAGGCGTTATGGCAGGCGCCTGTAGTCCTAGCTACTTGGGAGGCTAAGGCAAGAGAATCACTGATGCCTAAAAGTTTGAGGTTGCTGCGAACTGTGATGCCACAGCACTCTACCAAGGGCAACACAGTAAGACTCTGTCTCAAAAAAAATAATAATTCAGCTCAACACCTGTGATTCAAGCAGCTAAGGCGCCAGCCACTTACACCTGCGCTGGTGGGTTCAAATCCAGGCTGGGCCCACCAAACAACAATGACGGCTACAACCAAAAAATAGCTGGACGTTATGGCCGGCGCCTGTAGTCCCAGCTACTTGGGAGGCAGAGGCAAGAGAATCACTTGAGCCCAGGAGTTGAAGGTTGCTGTAAGCCATGATGCCATAGCACTCTCCCCAGGGCAACAGCATGAGGCTGTCTCAAAAATAATAATAATTAAATTTAAAAAAAAAGATTTGTGTTTGAGTCTATCCCAAACATACATCTATAAGAATACAAGTAACACAACATACATAGGGCATCAGGTATCTGACAATATCACCATTAATTCACACACAAACATCTCTACCATCTAGTACTGCTTTTTTTTTTTTTTTTTTTGAGACAGAATCAAGCTGTCACCCTGAATAGAGTGCTATGGCATCACAGCTCACAGCAACCTCAAACTGTTGGGCTTAAGCAATTCTCTAGCCTCAGCCTCTCAAACAGCTGGGTCTACAGGCACCCACCATAACACCCGGCTATTTTTTTTTTTTTGGTTGTAGTTGTCATGTTGTTTGGCAAGCCCGGGCTGGGTTCAAACCTGCCAGCGCCAGTGTATGTGGCTGGCACCCCAGTCACTGAGCTACAGTCACCAAGACCATCTAATACTGCTTTTTAACAGGTGCCAAGAAACCTCCAATCCTATTCTGGGTCCCTCCTTGCTGAGTGGCCCACCTATAGGACTTAATATTTCCTCTGCTCCTTCTCCTACTATCACATTGGGCAACTATGGCAGCCATATTGATGACATACTCAACACAGCCCCATAACCTCCCACTACTTCAATAAGCAACATCTCCATTTCCTTCAACAGCACTGAGATAGTCACATTTGTTTTTTACTTTTTCATGAAATACTGAACTCCAAGCTTTCCAATTACGAATTTCTTACAAAACCTGATTTTCAACCACATTTCTGATTGTCTCTTTATTCTCCCAAGTACACCAACCTCACTGTAGGTTTTGCCTCTTTATAACCCCAGCTTGGACCCTCAGAGTCAATCATATCTCCCTCACACTAGCGTGTAAAAATGCTCCCCCTATCTTTCCATCCTACAAATTATAATTCTGGATCAATCCAACCATCTTTTGTCCTTCTGCTCTTAAGGTTGTTGGAGAAAATGTAGAATCTATGCTACTGGGCCCCATTACAAATATATATATTTTTTCAAATATATTGTTTCTAACCAACTGGACCCTCAACATGGCCAGCAATCTTTCTCAAAGACTTGTTATTAATCTATTCCCCTTTCATTTTCCATTTAAAATTCTTATAGCCATAATACTCAAGTCATAAACTAACTCTAGTTTATTCAGTCTCCAAAGAGGACTTCTCCATAGACAACTGATCACATCAAGAAAATAATGGCTCGGCGCTTGTGGCTCAGGCAGCTAAGGCACCAGCCACATATACCTGAGCTGGCAGATTCAAATCCAGCCTGGGCCCGCCAAGCTACTTGGGAGGTGGAGGCAGGAGAACCGCTTGAGCCCAGGAGTTGGAGGTTGCTATGAGCCATGATGCCACAGCACTCTACCCAGGGCGACAGCTTGAGGCTGTGTCTCAAAAAAAAGAAAAAGAAAAGAAGGCCAGCTCAGTGCCCATAGCTAAGTGGTTAGGGTGTCCGCTACATACACAGAGGCTGCCAGGTTCAAGCCGGCCTGGGCCAGCTAAAACATGCAACAAAAAAATAGCTGGGCATTGTGGCAGGTGCCTGCAGGCCCAGCTACTTGGGAGGCTGAGGCAAGAGAATCACTTAAGCGCAAGAGTTTGAGATTGCTGTGAGCTATGACTCCACAGCACTCTACCGAGGCAACATAGTTAACCTCTGTCTCAAAAAAAAAAAAATAAGGCCATCTATCAAACCACCCCCTCACCTTCCTTCCCTTCTACCATAATTACCCATCTTGACTTCTATCCTTTTGTCAAAGAATGAAATGCCTGACAAATTTTCTCGGTAAACTTCCCCCTCCACCTACAAAACTGTTACACCCATACTAAAAAGAAAAACACACATGTGCCATAATGGAGAGAACACAGGTTTCAGAACTAGGGAGACCTGTTCATATCCTTGCCTACAGTCTTCCTATGAAAGAGGGATACTGATACTTAAACCACAAGACTGTTGTGATTTATAAAGCATCTTTTTTTTTTTTTTGAGAGTCTCACTTTGTGCCCTGGGTAGAGTGATGTGGCATCTAGCTCACAGCAACCTCAAACTCCTGAGCTCAAGCCATCTTTTTGCCTCAGCCTCCTCAGTAGCTAAGAGCCTGCTACAATGCCCAGCTAGTTTGAAAGATGGGGTTTCCCTCTTTCTCAGCACAGTCTTGAGCTCCTGACCTCAAGCAATCCTGTCTCCACCTCCCAGAATGCTAGGATTACAGATGTGAGCCACTGCACGCAGCCTATTAGAGCATTTTTATATATCTGGTGAGTTTCACTAGTACCCAGCTCTCCTTCATGACACTGTTGAAAAAGTAATTTCACTTACTGCCTGTCATTTATTCCTCCATTCATAGTGATCTGACTACTGCAGTCATTGCCAATCCTATTTTACCAAAACTGCCTTTCAAAAAAACAAGTGGGCTTGGAGCCTGTAGCACAATGGTTACAGCGCCAGCCACCTACACCGAGGCTGGCGGGGTCGAACCCAGCCTGGGCCAACTGCAACAAAAAATTAGCAGAGCACTGTGGCGGGTCCCAGCTACTGGGAGGCTGAGGCAAGAGAATCACTTAAGCCCAGGAGTTTGAGGTTGCTGTGAGCTATAATGCCACTGCACTCTACTGAGGGCTACATAGTGAGACTCTGTCTCAAAAAAAAAAGTGACCTCTTAATTGCTAAATTTGGTGGCATCTTCCTAACTGATCTCTGGAGCACCTGACATTAATATTCATCATCCTCCCTTCCTGAAACCCTTTCTTCCTTTGAGTCCTATTATAATGCCATTCTGTTCTAGTTCTTGTCCTATTCCTTTAACCTCTCTTTCTCAGTATCTCATTATCTTCAAAATAAAAATGTTCCTTCCAGTCCACAGTCCTTTTCTTCTCTTCTTTCAGTATTATAATCCCATATTAAGGCTTCAAATGTTCCCATACTCTCTTGACCCTCAAATATATGTATTCAGTTCCAACCTTTCTCCCAATTTCCACACCCAAATTTCCAACTACCCATAGTGATATCTGAAAAATACTTCAAACTGAACTTGTCCAAAACCAAATTTATTACCTTCCCTTACAATTGTTTATGTTCCTTATTTCACCTAACAGCACCAATCCACACCATCCGCCAAGTCAGAAACCTCCCATTAATCCTCTCAACTCTATTTTGGACAATCCCTCTTGGAATTGCATGTCTTTCTCTCAACACTCTCCCAGTTCATTCCCTGTTGCCTAGATTAGCACACTAGTTTCCTACCTATACCTAGGTTTCCTGTCCCATAGTCTTCACTTTCAATTCTTCCTCTACATTTTCACCACAGACAATGTAATCAAACTCCTGCTTACAAAACCTTCAACAGCTCCCTAAGCCTACAGAATAAAGTCCAAATTCTTTAGCATGTTTTTCTCAGAGGTGTAAATTCAAAGGTTTTGAAATCAGACAAACCTGGGTTTCGTTTCTAACTAAACACTGGCTTCCTACAGTCTTCAAAGTGAAGGGTAAAAGGCAGAAGAGAGAAAGGGAGGAAAGAGGAAAATAGAGGATGGGTAACCGTAGAGGGGAGGGGAGAGGAGAGAAAGGAAGTATTTTTCGAGGGTAGAAGTGGACATTTTCAAGACAAGAGCATGTTTGAGAGAAATAAAGTCCAGGAGTCTAGAGGGAGGAGTGGAAAGTTGGAGGTCTCCGAAACAAGAGTTTTCAAAGAAAACTAAGGATTACTGAATCTCTGAAGTGAGGAAGGTCCCCACGAGAGGCAACATCTAATGGTTCCCAGTCTCTGGGAAGTAGAAGGTGCTGGGGAGGAGGCTGTCTTAGGACCCTGAGGGAAGTGAGAAGGGAAGAGGAAAGAAGCTGAGAAGGGGGCCGTCCCCAGCCACTGAGAAGAGGACTCGAGTGCCAAAGCTCCGGGGCCAAAGAAGTGTAGGAACTGCGCGTCTGGGCCAGACGCCCCGGGTTTGTGCCCCAAACACTCTCTTCACGTTACCTGAGGCAGGACACAACAGCCAGAGGGGTGCCTGCGTGGACGGGAGGGGAAGGAAGCGGCAAAGAGAGACCATAGTAACCCTCACAGCTCGGTGAGGGTGGCGGCACGGCTCCTTAGCCTACGGAGGCGGTAGGGGTCCCTCTCTCAGAAGCCGGTGACTCGATGGGGTTAGTGGCGGCCGAGGACGAGAAGACTACAGCCATGGCCCCGCAGTCGGATCCGCTCCCCCCACCCCGCCTGTGTGGCTGGGCTAGGCGGACTATCCGACCGGCGAGACGGAGAGGGCAGTGGCCGCTCCGCCGAACTCCCCGGGCCGCTAGCGACTGAAACGTCTGCCCACCACTACAGACAAGCTGGGGGCGTGGCCTAGTCAGACACGCCCCTCTGCTCGAGACCTCCCCAATCAGTCATCACTCCTTCATAAACGTGCCAGTGGAATTGTCCAATTAGCGTTAGGAATCCCACGTGGTTTGAGGGTGGGCGCAATGGGCGTCCAGAAAAGCCAATCAACCGCCTGAGGCGCCAACACTGGAAGACGAAGCGAGCCAATAGAAAGGAAGGAGAGGTAAAAACATAAGAAGCACTATGTTGGGAAGGCGGAACCGGAGTGGAGGGAATACACCTGGGGGGAACCCAAGTCCAGGAGCCTCTCAGGAGGGAAGGTAAACAAAAGATGTACCCATCAAAATGCTAAACACATAAGCGATTAGTAATTAATAAAGACAATTGAAAATGGACTAGACCCGCGCGGCTATCAGGTTGGTCTAGGTATAGCCGAGTAAGGAAAAGCCTTAAAATGCGGTGTCTTGCAGAAGCTCAGTACTGTGAGGAGGAAAAAACTGATACATAAACAATTATTAGCGACTAGAGCTGGTAAGAGCAATAAGTAGAGCTAAACAAAAATGCTGAGGGAAGAACTCATCTAGACTAAGAGATTCGATGTTTGAAGGCTTAAAGGAAGTTAACACTTGAGCTTCCTTGAAAACAAATGACCCTGAAAAAGCTGGGTGGGGAATGAGAATTTTATCCAACTATTTAATAGGCACATATTTCCTCATGCTTTCCATATGCCTAAACCTTAGAAGTTCATAATCTCATGTCTAAGCAGAATGGAAGAGAAGGGCAAGAGTAGACAGGAACAGTTGTGTTTGGGCTTTACTGCACCATCACACCCTGTGGTTAGGGACCTCCTTTCATATATCTTTAGACTTCCCTCGTCCTGGAAGAGGGAGGATATTGACAGTAGGATTAAATAATTGCAGTATGCCAGCAAGTTGTAAGTGTGGTAGGAGATATTGGAAAGAAAGTGGCTGAACATGTTTGGGGCTTAAATGTCAGATTTGTGCTTTATTTTTTATGCTGTGAGAACTATTCTTGAGCAGGAGTGTAACGTAAACAGACCACTGTTTTAGGAAGATTCTATGGTAGCTCACACGATCTCTCTTTTTTTTTTTTTTT
>NW_003852720.1:299502-305756 GCF_000181295.1 Otolemur garnettii
TTTTTTTTTTTTTTTTTTTAGACAGAGCTTCAAGCTGTCCCCCTGGGTAGAGTGCTGTAGCATCACATCTCACAGCAACTTCCAACTCCTGGGCTTACGCAATTCTCTTGCCTCAGCCTCCCTAGAAGCTGGGCTGGATTTGAACTCACCAGCTCTGGTGTATGTGGGTGGTGCCTTAGCCACTTGAGCTACAGGTGCAGAGCTACAGACACTGAGCCATGATGTCTTTAGGGAGAAAGAGACCAGCCTTTTTGGTACCATTCTTCTGGCAACAAATCATGTGCTGCCACCTGGTGACAATTCAAATACCATTGTTCCACATTGATATGTATTATTCCTGTTCTGAGAACCCTGGAACCATTTACAAACCTGCCTCCCCAGAGCTTGATACAAAATAGTTAATAAATAAGTAAAGCACTGGTAGCAAGCAGAATTAAATAAAGCCACCATGCCAGATGTATCACCTGCCCAGTGAAAGACCTAAAACACAGGGGTTTCTTGCACCTGCTTCAGCAGGAAGATGAGGCTTGATGGGACATTTTGATGTTGTTAAACTGGGTCTGTTTGACACAGGTCTGATTGCTATTCTGCTCTCATTGTCTCCCAGTGCTAAAGAGGAAAAACTAAAGATTGCCCTGTAGCTATTCATAGAAAAAAAGGCCCTTTCTCCATAATCTGTCTGCTAGTAAGACCAGGGCCTTGAATGTACCCCATAACTGAAGGTAATTCCTATCCTACACATTTCAGCCTTTTATTATGCTTTTATTTCAGACAACTGTCTCCTCTCTCCAGCCAGACTGAGCTAAGAGCTGGGATCTTCACGTGACCCCACTGCACATCTTAGCTAAGGGCAAAGACATAACAGGATTGCTCCCAATAAACATCCACTGGTGGGTGGATAGCATTATTTTTGACTGTATTTAACAAAAGAGGTTTTATGAGGTCTCAATGAAATGCTGCTTCTAAGGAAGCCCTGGACAACATTGTCTAGAATACAAAGCCCAGGCAGGGAAAAAGTAAAGCTGCTCTTAGTCACTTCGAAAAATATCGGGGCAGCGCCTGTGGTTCAAGGAGTAGGGCGCTAGCTCCATATACTGGAGATGGCCGGTTCAAACCCAGCCCCGGCCAAAAACTACAAAAACAAACAAACAAACAAACAAACAAAAGAAAAGTAAAAAAAAGATATCATTGTCCCTTGATATACGTTGGAGAATGGTTCCAGGACATTGAGAATATACCAAAATCTGTGTATACTCAGGTCCTAAAGTCAGCCCTGAGGAACACAAATATAAGAAAAGTAGTCAGCCCTCCATATACACAGGTCTCACATCCCAGAATATTGTCTTTTTGATCCATGTTTGGTTGGGGGAAAAAAATCTATATATACATGGACGGACCCTTGCAGTTCACACCCATGTTGTTCAAAAGTCAACTGTACTTTCTATACAGCAAGTAAGTGTAAAGGGTCAGAATCAATAGCCATAAGGCATTTTTAAAATGAAATATAACCAAAATATCAGAGTATTAATCCCAGCACTTTAGGAGGCTGAGGGAGGAAGATTGCTTGAGGCCAAGAGTTTGAGACTAGCCTGGACAACATAGCAAGACTCTATCACTTGGCTCAGTGCCTGTGGCTCAAGTGGCTAGGGCACCAGCCACATACACCTAAGCTGGCAGGTTCGAATCCAGCCCAGGTCCACCAAAATAATAATGACAGCTGCAATCAAAGAATGGCCGGGCATTGTGGCGGGCACCTGTGGTCCCAGCTACTTGGGGGGCGGGGCAAGAGACTCACTTGAGCCCAGGAGTTGGAGGTTGCTGTGAGCTGTGCTGTCACAGCACTCTACCCAGGGGGATAGCTTGAGGCTTTGTCTCCAAAAAAAAAAAAAAAAAGACTCTATCACTTAAAAAAATAGAAAGGAAGGAAAAAAACTATCAGAGAGCATTATTCCAGTAAGAATAAGAATTGAGGCTGCGCAGCCAGGTACAGTGGCTCATGCTTGTAATCCTAGAACTCTGGGAGACCAGATGGGTAGAGTGCTTGAGCTCAGGAGTTCAAGACCAACCTGAGCAAAAGCAACACCCCATCTTTAAAAAATAGCCAGACCCTGTGGCAGGCACCAGTAGTCCCAGCTACTTGAGAGGATGAGACAAGAGGATTGCCTAAACCCAAGAGTCTGAGGTTAAGGTTGCTGTGAGCTATGCTGCCACTGTATTCTACCAAGGACAACAATCTGAGACTCTGTCTCAAAAAAAAGAAAATTTTGAGGCTAGGCTGAGCCTGGTGATTCACATCTGTAACCCTGGCTCTTTGGGAAGCCAAGTCACCATTGCCTAAGGCCAGGGTTTGAGACCAGCAAGACCTTGTCTATACAGAAATTTAAAAAATTATCCAGGCATCGTGGTACACACCTGTAGTCCCAACTTCTCGGGAGTGAGACAGGAAGGTTGTTTGAGCCCAGGAGTTTGACGTTTGGAGCTTCTGTGATGATAATGCCGCTGCATTCTAGCCTGGGCAACAGACTAAGACTGTCTTAATTTTAAAAAAATAAATAAATAAAATGCCAAGCGGTGGCTCATGCCTGTAATCCCAGCTTTCTGGAAGGCCAAGTGGGTGGATTGCTTGAACTTAGGAGTTTGAGACCAGCCTGAGCAAAAGAGCAAGAGTCCTAGAAAAATTAGCTAGACCTGGTGGCTCGTGCCTGTAGTCCCAGCTACCCCTGAGGCTGAGGCAAGAGGATCACTAGAGCCCAAGAGTCTGAGGTTGCTGTGAGCTAAAATGCTACAGTACTCTACCCAGGATAAGAGAGTAAGATTCTGTCTTTAAAAAAAAAAAAAAGGACTGGGTGTGGTGGTTCACACTCTGGGAGGCCAAGGCAGGTGGATTACTTGAGCTCACAAGTTCAAGACCAGCCTGAACAAGAGTGAAACTTGGTCTCTAAAAAAAAAAAAAAAAAAATCACCAGACATTGTGTTAAAAAATAGTCCCAGCTACTTGGGAGCCTAAGGCAAGAGGATCACTTGAGCCTAAGAGTTTGAGGTTGCTGTGAGCTATGATATGCCATCGCATTCTACCAAGGGCAACAAAGAGAGACTCTGTCTCAAAAAAAGAATAAAAAATAAATCATGAAATTTTTGTGTAAGTATGTTTACTAAGTCACAGTGTAAACTATATTTCTCACTGGGAGTCACAGTCAAAAAAATTATGTAAGCCAAAAAAAAAAAAAAAATTATGTAAGCCTTTGGATTACAGGCAGAAAGACTGAAAGAAAAGAGACCGAGAAGACTGCTGCAGAGATGCAGGCTAGGCTGCTGAGTATGAGGAGGTGTGGAAAAGCCAGAATGAACCTCAAGAAGCAAAATCTAGGCTTAGGGCCTGTAACTCAAGTGGGTAGGGCACCAGCCATATACACAGGAGCCAACAGGTTCAAATCCAGCCCAGACCTGCCAAACAACAACTACAACCAAAAAAAATAGCCAGGCATTGTGGCAGGCGCCTATGGTCCCAGCTACTTGGGAGGCTAAGGCAAAAGAATCACTTAAGCTCATAAGTTTGAGGTTGCTGTGAGCTGTGATGCCACTGTACTCTACCGAGGGAGACATAGTAAGACTCTGTCTCAAAAAAAAAAAAAAAAGCAAAAGGTAGAGATAAGGAAAGGAAGAATCCTACTATCCAAGTCCAGGTCTCACCAGAATATCTCACCTTCCTCTGCATCCCCACAGTACTAAGGCCCCAGAGCAGTGTCCTGTATCATTCTATTCACCACAATGGTAGCTCTCATCTCTTTCCAAGTTCAGCTGAGCTTGTACTCAGAAGGTACATCTATAAGTGTCTGTGGACTTGGATTTCAGTGGTAGAGGTCACAGGAAGTAGTCAAATAAAAGGAGCAGGAAATTTCATTAAGTCTATTCCATGTGGATGCTGATTCATAGAAAACACATTGGGGAGGGTTAAACCATTTTATTGCAGTTGGGAGGACAGAGATGGGCAGGCAGTAAAAAGCCTCAGTAGAAAGGGCAAATACCAGTGAGGTAAAGAGGGGAGGGGCAGGTGGCCTACAAGCAGGGCCTTGAAGGGAAGGATGAGCAATGAAGCCTTCTTCCCACTACTCTTATAAGTCCTTATAGGTCACTCAGGCGCATCTTGGGGCTCTGAAGCAAAGTCTCTTGTTCAAGACTCTGGGCGTGGAGATGAAAGCTGCTGGGCTCCAAGTTAGAAAGGGTGCTCCTCTGGAAAGCTAAGAGGAAGGAAAAGGGCAGTGAAAACAAATCATTGGCAAGACCTATGATATGCACAGAACTAGGCCTTGGGCCTGTTTGATGGAGAGGGACATACAGGCCTAGCTTGGGATAAGTAGCAACAGAGATCAATGAATTCACAAAGAAGCAGAGACTTCATTCTACCCAGTATTAAATAATTAGGCAGCTTTTATACCCAGGCATCACTCAGATTCAGCCTCCCCCCAAACTGGGATCCCTGTTCTTACCCCCACCTAGCTGCCATAAAAGTTCCCAGCTGCTGTTACTGTCCAGAAGACCAACTCCAGAGCTAGACGAAAAAAGGGATGTGCCAAAGGTGGTGGCCAGGGGCAGTTTAGATTGGAGGACACGAACAGAGGTTCTGGAAAGGGGAACAAAATCAGAGGCAGACACAGTAATTACATGTGGAAGGAGCTCTACCAGCACAGAAGTAAGTCCCTTCTCTCTTTATATCCATATATATAAAGACATCTCAGTGACTTGGGATCAAGTAAAGAATGTCCAACATTGCCCTTATGGGCCACAACCAAGAAACTCATACTACCCCTACCAGCCCAGGCCAAAATCTAGGAGAGCTGAACTTTGATCCCCAGTGCCTGACCTCTGTGAAAAGAATCCCCTCTATTGCCACAGCACCCATACCCCCAGACCTGAGTATGTCATGCTTCCGCCGCGCATCCTGGGCCTCTGTACTGGTAACCTCCAGGGTGTGACCCTTGCCTTTCTGGCCACTTTGCAGGTGCTTCAACATCTGCCAGTCCACAATATCAGGTAGGACCAAACCTCTCCCACTCCCCTCCCCATGATTGTCCTCTTCAGCATACTTGGAACATTCATGTGGCCAAGGACAGCTTCTCATGTCCTAGAGCAGAAGAGAAAATTGTGAAGAAGAGTTTTGGAGAGAAGTAGAATCAGAACAGAAAAGAGAGAATAGAGATGGGGGCTGGAAAAGGTATCCTGGCCTGCCTGCCAAACAGGAGAGACAGAGAAAGGAAGGGGCCTCTATGAAGAAACATGCAGACACCTATACAATCTTGGTCCTACCTTCCAGGGGCAGGCATGAGTCGGCTGCCCCTCAGCCATGTGTTTCAGCAGCAACTCCCGGTGCTGGCCTGTAGGTGAGAATATAAGGAAGCTGTTCCCCAACTTCTTTCCTTTGCTCTGCCTGCCTGTGACCAACCTGGTGCTGAAAACTGAAACAGAAGCATGTCTGGTCCTGCTGTTGGGAAGCTTCCAAGCTGACAAGAGAGACTAATCTCAAACCATGAGAGGCGAAGAGCAAGACAAAATAGTTCACCACACTTCTCAGTAGCTCAAGCAGTCAGAGCTAAGGGGTCTTACTGGGACAGCAGCTAGAAGGCTTTACAGAAAAGGAGACAAGGGAATACATATTCACCCCTAATCTTTTACTTACTTAGCTGATGCTGCAGCAACTTCACTTCCTCCCGCAGACTCTCTGCCTCCTCCTCCAAGCCTTGCCGCCTGTAGAAGTATCAGCAATATCATTTTATAGTCAACGAATCCAGAGTGAGACCACCAGCCTCCCAGAATGTCATGAGTTCAGAGACCTCAAGAAGACAAAATCTTGCCTATCACTTACTCAGTCTGCAGCTCCTGAAGGCCAGTGGTAGGACTGCACATTAATGGTTCTGTTTGCATCCGTGCTTGGACTTGGGTATGCTCCAGCACCTGGCTCTGAAGGCCCTGCAGCTCCCTTCTCAGCTCCTCCAGGCGTTGCTCCAGACAAGCCCTCCCCTCTGGGCCTCCCTGCAGCAACCTTAGTGATGCTATAGTGGGACAAGTTGGGAGTCAGCCTCTCTAAGAGCATTATACATGAGCCCTGATATTCTACTTGTAAATCAAGGTGCAGGGCTCGGTGCAGTGCCTCACACCTATAATCCTAGCATTCTAGGAGGCTGAGGCAGGAAGATCACTTGAGCTCAGGAGTTTGAGACCAGCCTCCACAAGAGTGAGATCCCGTCTCTCAAAAAAAA
>NW_003852720.1:305945-308946 GCF_000181295.1 Otolemur garnettii
GCATGTGCACACACAAAAGGTATGTAGCAGGCCAGGAGTGATGGCTCACACCTATAATCCTAGCACTCTGGGATGCCAAAGTGGGTGGACTGCTTGAGCTCAGGCATTCAAGATAAGACTGAGCAAGAGTGAGACCCCATCTCTACTAAAATAGAAAAATCAGCCAGACATAATGGTAAGCACCTGTAGTCCCAGCTACTCAGGAGGCTGAGGCAAGAAGATTGCTGAAGCCCGGGAGTTTGAGGTTGCTGTGAGCTATGATGCCACAGCACTCTACCCAGGGCAACAGAGTGAGACTCTGTCTCTAAAAAAAAGTATGTGGCAAAATTGCATGCATATATGAAGCTGTGTGTATGAAGAAAAGAACAGGTCAGATACCTTCCAGGGCACCGATCTGGTAGTTCTGCTGCTCTTGCTCTTCCACCAAGCCTTGCACAGCCTGCCTTAGTGCCTCGGTCACCTACCCAGGCACAAAAAACACAGCTACTGTGTAAGAGTCTTTTCTCAAGCCCTAGTATTCTCATCTCATACAAACACCAACATATACACACCTAGGGTTCTCAGCCTCACCTGAGCCTGAGATCGAAGCTGGGATCGGAGAACAGTAACTTCATCCCAGAGATGGAATGAACTATAGACCTCAGGCCAGGTCAGCTTCTCTGGGGCTGTGGGAGTCTGGCTTTCCACTCCTACCGGTAACTTGGGAGGCAAGTGATGAGAGGAAACCCAGGTCTCAGCCAGGTCCTTTGCTAAGGCAAAAAGGATGGGATAAGTGCATAGTCTATCTGTGGAAGGGAACAGAGTTAAGAAACGAAACAGTTGGGGAATTTGTCAGTAGTAGATTATACAGAACCTGGAAGAGGTCAGATCTTGGAAAGAGAAGTCTGGAGAGTCTAAAGGAACAATACTTACCTGCGGAGGAGACCCCAAAAGGATACAGTCGCTGCTACAAAAGAAACAGTTGCACAGAGAAATGAGCTCCAAAGAGTCGCTCAAAGTTGCCACGCAAACTGGGTGCCCGCGCCAACACCTCACCTTAATCCGGGCCACATTTCCATCAGTAGCGCTGAGAAGCGCATCCAGCTGCTCAGACCAGCTTAGACTCCTACTCATATCCTGTGGCAAGGGTCTGGTTCCCTGGTGTCTTGCGTCCTTGCTCCCAGCTGGGGATACCCGAGGTACAGCCCAGAAAAGGCCACAATGTTATATCGAGATAGGGAAGTGGGGATGCAATACCAAGGATAGGGGCTGTAGTATTAGACAAAAATTGCGGCTCTGGAACTAGGGACGAGAGCAGCGCTCTCAGAAAACTTTGAGAAAAGCGAGATGTCTTGATCATACGCAGTTATCAGGTCGGAGTTGAAGGTGTCGAACATTGGTCGAGATCACTCCAGATCCAGGATACTGGCGCCATCATGCCAAACCAGTGCCAGCTGCAACTGCCGCTACTGGGTTCAAATTCGTGATCAGATGAGAGAAACCAACGTCGGACTAGACACCGCAGCGCCACCTGGGAAACTGAGTTGTCCTCCCGCAGAGACAACCGGCAATGGAGGTAAGCCGAACTACGTTTCCCTGGGGCTACACGTGCAGCCACCCTCCCACCGTGAGGCCTGCTGGGAAACCGAGTCCTCCTGCGTCTCTGTGGTTGGCTCTGAGGGCCAAGTGAACTACACAACCCGGGACGCATCGCGCCGAGCCAGCGCTCTCCCTCTCTTGGTCCCAGTACTTCCTGGGAAATGGAGTCCAAATTTTCGCAAAACGTGACGCTCCAGTTATCCTTGAGACTCCATTCCCCAGCAAGCTCAGCGTGTAGTGTGCGTTATGGAGCCGCGAGTTGCAGAACTGAAGCAGAAGATTGAGGACACGCTGTGTCCTTTTGGCTTCGAGGTGTACCCCTTCCAGGTTGGTTTATCTCTCTGCGTTTTTAGGGCGAAATATATGATTGACCTCCTAGCAACCGGCGTGAGACCGCAGGGGCTCTGATTTTCCCAGAGCTCCTCCGGCCCGGTGTCCGTCTGAGGACTGGGACAAGGTGTCATCCGGGGCTTGGGTTAAAAAGAGAAGCGGTTGCATGTTTGTCCTTTTACCACTACCACCACCGCCACCCAAATGCTAGATTGATGAAGACACTATATGAACTAGTAGTCTGAATGTCACTTATGTAATTTACTGGAACAAAGGGACCCTTAGGTTAGAGTCACCTTGGAAGCCTCCTGAATGATTTAGGAGATGACAAGGCCTGAAAGGTTTGCATAGGTATAATTTAGGTCGTCTGAGGGGAGATGGATATTTCTGGCAATGAAAACGCAAACAATTGGCTGGTTTGTTCCATCTACCAACAGAAGGGTAATTCATAATGGTGCCAATCATCAGTGCTAGGCTGAGTATAGAAACTCTATGCACGGCCTGACACAGAAGTCTCGGCTCCCTACCCCCATCCCTGTTTACATAGGTCCGTTTCTCCCACATATTGCCTGTGCACTGAGCAGGGTACTTCAGGACACAAACTAAGTATGGCCTTTTTGCCTGATGCTTACGAACCACCCACTTCCCAGTCTTTCAACTGAATGTCTCACATCAGTGCTAGGGGAGGATATAGAAGAAGTAGGTTGAGTCTAGCTTAAAGAGGACTTGCCAGAAAAAATGGAATTGAGCTATATCTGAAAAGAGAATTGGAAAGAAAGAATATTATGCACATCTCAGATATCAGGAACAGTTTGAGTAAGGGGGTGGAGATTGTGGTGGATGGCAGATGTGAGAGAGAGTGAGAATGCCTATCTGGTGAGTTGGGTAGACCTGGGTATTGGGAGCAATTGTACTGAACATACCAGCCTGAGCAAAAGTGAGACCCCATCTCTACTAAAAATAGAAAAAAAAACTGAGGCAAGAGGATCACTTGAGCCCAAATTGGAGGTTGCTATGAGCTATGACGCCACAGCACTCCACCCAGGATGACAACTTGAGACTCTGTCTCAAAAATAAAATTTGATGGCTCGGC
>NW_003852720.1:309267-314426 GCF_000181295.1 Otolemur garnettii
AAAAAAAAAAAAATAAAATAAAATAAAATTTGATTGTACTGAACATAGCCAACTGCAGCCCCGCCTGTCATACTGGATCCCTACCTATCTCTTAACCTCTCCAGCCTAACATCCAAATCAGCCACCAAGACCTATAAGACTGTCTGTCTACTGAAATCCTAAATCCATTCCCTTCCATTTCACCCTCTGGTCCAGGCCACCATTTCTCTCTTGGATTACTTCAATAACCTCCTTGCTTGTACTGATCATATCTGTGTACTCCTTAAAACTACAATGGCTCCTCACTGCCTATTCTTTACACTGCTATTCAAGGCCAGTCATAATATCTCTTGTACTTATCTCTCCAACCTGTCTCCCTCTTGTGAACCTCTTTACAGACCCTTTGTTTCCACCAAGCTAGACAATTTGTTTTGTTTCAAATGTGCCCAGTAACCTGCCTGTATTTTTACTTACCATGTTTCCCCAAAAATAATACCCAAAAACTAAGCCCTAGCAGGATTTGCATTTGTTAAATATAAGCCCTCCCCCATAAGACCTAGTGATGGGTGTGGCTATGCAGCTGCATAGCCATGCTATTCATTTCAGCACGGAGAGGAAGACATCCCCCGAAAATAAGCCCTAGTGTGTGTTCTTGAGAAAAAATAAATATAAGACAGTGTCTTATTTTCGGGGAAACACAGTATGTTGTGACTGCTGTTTAAAATACACACCAGATTCTTCTCCCTACCATGCCCAGTGGGCATAATATCAAGGACTAAGTATGTTGGTAGCCTCAATTCATCCTTGACTGATAATAACAGTGTTGTTTCAAAAAAATGCCTGTTCTCTGCAAAGCTGATCTTGAGAGTTAAGTTTATGTAGACTGGAACTATAACCTTGTCTTTCAGTTTTTAACCTATAAAAACATATATAACCATAACCATAAAACCAGAGTTGGTGGGTTCGAATCCAGCCCAGGCCCACCAAACAACAATGACAACTACAACCAAAAAATAGCTGGACATGGGGTGGCACCTGTGGCTCAGAGGGCAGGACACGGGCCCCATATACCGAGGGTGGCAGGTTCAAACCCGGCCCCGGCCAAATTGCAACAAAAATAGCTGGGCATTGTGGCAGGCGCCTGTAGTCCCAGCTACTCAGGAGGCTAAGGCAAGAGAATCACCTAAGCCCAGGAGTTGGAGGTTGCTGTGAGCTATGATGCCACAGCACTCTACCCAGGGCAATAAAGTGAGGCTCTGTCTCAAAAGAAAAGAAAAGAAATGTTTATATTTATGGAGTTTGGGGGTGGCTTTGTTTGTTTTGCTATACAGGCTATTGTTTGGACACACAAAAGGGGAATGATAAATTCTAGGAATGAGCCAAGGTCAGGAATAGCTTGAGAGAAATTCTGGGGATGAGTCAAGGTCAAGAATAGCTTCAGAGAAAGTAATGATTCAGCTTGAGTCTCCTCTCAATTCAGGCTATTCCAAGTGACGTTATAATTATAGTATTATAGTTGCACCTGGAATCTCTTAGAGCACAGCAAATCCAGAAAAGGACAGGTGTTTCTCTTGGTCTAATAATTCTCTGCAGTTGCAAGGTTTAGGAACTCTTCAGGGGCTAGTCTAGCCACTGCCTGGTGTTAAACCAGGCTGGCGTAATCAAACCACATACCGAGAGTCTTCCTGATCTGATCTTCCACCTCCTTGAACTTTTACTATCTCAGGGCAACTGAAGAGATCAGGATAGTGCAATCCATGCAATGATCTAGGTATCCCTTTATCACAGTAGTTCTCAACCTTCCTAGTACCACGACTGTTCAATACAGTTCCTCATGTTCTGGTGACCCCCAACCATAAAATTATTTATGCTGCTACTTCATAACTGTAATTTTGCTACTGTTGTGAATCGTAATGTAACTATTTGATATGCAGGATATATTTTCATTTTTACAAAGGGATCACAACCCACAGGTTGAGAACCGCTGCTTTATCATGTTATATGTAGTCATCTGGGCCCCCTCTACAGTCATGAGAATTTGTTCCATTAGCGGCTTCCCAGGAGATTGCAAGGACACATTGAGTACTTCAAAGGCAAGTGTGTTTGGGTAGCACCTGTGACTCAGTGAGTAAGGTGCCGGCCCTATATACCAAGGTTGGCGGGTTCAAACCCAGCCCTGGCCAAACTGCAACAAAAAATAGCCAGGCGTTGTGCCAGGCGCCTGTAGTCCCAGCTACTGGGGAGGCTGAGGCAAGAGAATCGCTTAAGCCCAGGAGTTGGAGGTTGCTGTGAGCTGTGATTCAGCAGGTACTCTACCCAGGGCCAAAGCTTGAGGCTCTGTCTCAGAAAACAAACAAACAAACAAAAAACCTCCCTGTCAAATTTAGATGAGTTCCCCATAAACATATACAGCATCAGAGAAAACTTAATAAATGAATGAGATGGAGGGTGGGACAAAATGTATAAGACCTTTGATTTCAAGTTTAGGTGTCGGCCTGGCTAAAGCCTAGGCTGGCCCTCTCTAGCCTGAATTGAGTTTTCTTTTCTTTTCTTTTTTTTTTTTGAGATAGAGCCTCAAGGTATCACCCTGGGTAGAGTACCATGGCGTCACAGCTGACAGCAACTCTTGGGCTTAAGTGATTCTCTTGCCTCAGCCTCCCAAGGAGCTGGGACTACAGGCGCCCACTATAATGCCCAGCTATTTTTTGTTTCAGTTGTCATTGTTGTTTAGCTGGTCCAGGCTAGGTTCGAACCTGCCAGCCTCGGTGTATATGGCTGACACTATAACCACTGTGCTACTGGTGGCAAGTCTGGCTTGAGTTTTCTGTCTGTTCCAGGTGGCATGGTACAATGAACTCCTGCCTCCAGCTTTTCACCTGTCCCTACCAGGACCTACCCTGGCATTTCTGATACTTAGCACACCTGCCATGTTTGACCAGGCTCTCAAGCCCTTCTTGCAGAGCTGCCACCTTAAACCGCTGACTGACCCTGTGGACCAATGTGTGGCCTACCATCTAAGCCGTGTTAAAGAGGTGAGGAAGGTTTGATTTTCCCCCAGCTCCCAAAGCTACAGGCTGCTTAAGCTCCTCTAAGCTAATGCAGGACCTAGATCTAGAGCTAGGAGTTACTTGAAATGCAAAATAACACCCAAAAGCTGGCCAGAATACTCCCCGTTCTGCCCTCTCACACGGTTTCCACCACCTTCCTCTAGCAGACCCTCAGTCTGAAACCAGTTTCACTCACCTTACCCTGATGGGCAACTGTTTGAACCAAAGGCCTAGCATTTTTTGGACTCTGAGTGGAACAGGAATGAGCCCAACATTCCCAAAGCATTGCTCACCTGCTTTGCCTTAGACGTTCAAGCTTTATGCTATCTTTGGGTCCTCTGGTTATAGAATATTCTCCACATACTTAACATATGCCGTTTGTAGGTGAACAGACACAGGGTCTCCCCAAACCCACACCATGTCTTCCACACTGGGAATATATTTCCCTTCAGACATGGCCCAGCTAGAAAGAACTGTAACTGTCTCCACAGTGGAGGTCCCCAGGCCATGTTTTCTTTTCAAAGGAGACTTTAGGACAGGACCATATCAACACAAAAACTAGGACAAGGTCATGGATGACTCCCCACATGCTGACTGAAGCCTCTCTCTTGTCCTCTGTGCCAGAGCCTCCCAGAGCTGCAGATTGAAGTCATTGCTGACTATGAGGTGCACCCCAACCGACGCCCAAAAATTCTTGCCCAGACAGCAGCCCACGTGGCAGGGGCTGCTTACTACTACCAACGGCAAGATGTGGAAGCTGACCCCTGGGGGACCAAGGTCAGACAAGTGTGAATGAGTGAGGACTGTGAGATAAAATGGTAAAGAAAGCCCCATCAAGTCCCACATTCCTGAGCTTTGAGTGATTTGTTAGGTAACAACCAGGACAAAGAAGCCGTATCCTAGCCAGGGGTCCTGTCAGATGCTTTCTGGAGTTTACTTAGGGAGACATGAGGTCAGAAGAAAACCTGGTCTATTCCTAAAACTCTTTGAGGAGGGGGGAGAACAGTGATCAGAAGAGCAGTGGTGACACTGGGTCCAACCCTTCCCTCAGAATAAATTTATGAAAGGGTTGTCTAGAGACAGGTACAGGGCTCAAATGTAGTGTCCACTGAGTGGGAAGTAACTGGACAAGCCTAGCTTGCTGTATGGTGGCTGGATTTGGTGCCAGTGGGACCTCCCTGACTTTGCTTTTCTTCATTATCTCCTCAGCACATATCAGGAGTTTGTGTACATCCTCGATTTGGGGGCTGGTTTGCCATCCGAGGAGTAGTGCTGCTGCCTGGGATAGAGGTGCCAGATTTGCTGCCCAGAAAACCTCATGACTGTGTGCCTACAAGAGCTGATCGCATAGCTCTTCTTGAAGGCTTTAATTTCCATTGGCGTGACTGGACTTACCGGGATGCAGTGACACCCCAAGAGCGCTACTCAGAAGAGCAGAAGGCCTACTTTTCCACTCCACCTTCCCAACGATTGGCCCTATTGGGCTTGACCCAGGCCTCAGAGGAACCTAGCTCTCCATCCCCTGACATTCCCTTTATCACACTCACCAAGAAGTCTCAGAATCCCAGCAGAGCCACCCGAAGCTGGCTTAGCCCTAGAGTATCACCACCTTCATCCCCTGGCCCTTGATACCTTCCTTCTCTGTGGGACCCCTATTAATGGTGGTACTTAGTAGAACTTAATTGGTTTTGGCAAAGCAAAAGAGATTTGGGGTACAAAATGGACTATTTTTATTTCTTGTAGAGACAGTTTCACTTTATCACCCACGGTAGAGTGCAGTGGCGTCATACAGCTCACAGCAAACTCCAACTCCTGGGCTTAGGTAATTGTCTTGCTTCAGCCTCCTCTAAGTAGCTGGGACTACAGGCACCCACCATAACACCCGGCTGTGTTTTTGTTGCAGTTTGGTTGGGGTGGGTTTGAACCCACTACCCTTGGTATATGGGGCCAGTGCACTGCCCACTGATCCACGGACACCACCAAACTATTTTAAGTAATATAGATCATTCATGAAGAAAGTTAAGTCAAGATAAGTCAATGGCTCGGCACCTGTGGCTCAAGTGGCTAAGGTGCCAGCCACATACACCTAAGGTGGTGGGTTCAAATCCAGCCCAAGCCCGCCAAACAACAATG
>NW_003852720.1:315598-317487 GCF_000181295.1 Otolemur garnettii
AAAAAAAAAAAAAAAAAAGATTAAAAAGTGTTTAATACTGTACTATTTCTACTATAAGCCTTACTCAAGGCCAGGAGACCTGTATTTGTCTTCTTTTCCCATTTCAGTTAAAAAGAGAAAGGCAACACCACCACCACCTTCAGCTATGTTCTTTTACAGAACAAGTACCCAGCACTTATTAGAGGCCGCCAAGCTTCTGGTTCCTATGTGGCCCTCTCAGTAGTGTAAATGTAGGTGTGTCCAAGTAATTTCACTAGGACCTTAACCTGCAACTCAACCTATGACGTAAGTTGAAGTGCCCCAGCTAACACTACAGCATGGTTTGCTCTTTTCTCCACATATGGTAAAACACAATGTGACACCTTGGTTCAGTTTCATCCCCCCTGTCCATCTGCATTTCCCTCCAATCTAAGTCCCCACTGAATCTAAGGTAGCTCTCATTTCCCCCTAAAAAGGGAAAGCAGAGTAATTCTTCTTAAAATCTAATGCCTTCTAAAATGAAGAATCATCAAAGTCTCAATTAAAGTTTAATAGAAACTACAAAGGATCCATGGGCTGATGCCCTCTACTAACAGATAGACTATACAGATCAGATGGCCTGTCCCACAACACAACTCAAGCCATTCCCACCAAGGGAACAAAATCTGGCATCTCAAACCCCCATAAGAAAGGCCTGTCTTATAATACACCACTTCTTGTCTGAACCTAAAGTCTTGTGTTTTACCCATGGAAAAAAAAAGTACAAAAGAGGTTTTGTTCTCATGGCTGCCACTGCAGCCCAGCACTAAAATATCCCAGTGCTCATTTCTGCTTGGAGAAATATTCTTTGCTCTTCTGGACATCAGGCTTGATGGTATCACTGCCAGGCTTCCAGCCAGCTGGGCACACTGTAAGAGAAAGGTACCACAAATTAATAACCTGTCAAGTGGTATGTACTTCCTCCTATGCCTCTAAACCAGATCTATGCCCTAGATCAAGTGTCATCAAACTTTTTAAACAGGGGGCCAGTTCATTGTCTCTCAGACCGTTGGAGGGCCAGACTGCGGGGCCCAGGATGAGTCGGCTGCTAAGCAAGACAGGCAGCAGTGGCAAAAACACCTGGCTGTCAGATAAATGTCCTAGGCAGGCTGCATGTGGCCCACAGGCCATAGTATGAAGACACTTGCCCTAAATAAAGTCCAACTAGGCTCGGCGCCTGTGGCTCAGGTGGCTAGGGCGCCAGCCACATACACCTAAGGTGGTGGGTTTGAATCCAGCCCGGGCCGCCAAACAACGATGGCTGCAACCAAAATATAGCTGGGTGTTGTGGCGGGTGCCTGTGGTCCCAGCTACTTGGGAGGCTGAGATAGGAGATTCGCTTGAGCCCAGGAGTTGGAGGTTGCTGTGAGCTATGCCATGGCACTCTACCCAGGGAGACAACTTGAGGCTCTGTCTCAAAAAAAATAAAATAATTAAAAAAAATCCAACTACTCAAAACACCAGGAAACCTACCCTGTGGTCTAAGATCATTCATCCTTTTAGTGTAAATCTAATTACTTTATAAATCTTAAGTAATTTAATCCTCACCATAGCCCTAATACACAATTATGCCTAATTTATTCACATAAAACCTGAAATTTAAAGAAATTAACAGTTTTTGTTTGGTTGGTTTGTTGGCTGGGGCCGGTTTTGAACCCGCCACCTCTGGTATATGGGGCTGGCGCCCTACTCCTTGAGCCATAGGCATTTTCAACCATAAATTTTGTTCTAAAATTAATGTGTTAAGTATATATAGAAGAATATTAAGATTTGTTAATGGCTCGGTGCCTATAGCTCAACCGGCTAAGGCGCCAGCCACGTACACCTAAGGTGGCGGGTTCGAATCCCCAGCCCGGACCCGCCAAACAACA
>NW_003852720.1:319268-320813 GCF_000181295.1 Otolemur garnettii
AGAGTGCCATGGCATCACCCCCACAGCAACCTCCAACTCCTGGGCTTAGGTGATTCTCTTGCCTCAGCCTCCCAAGTAGCTGGGACTACAGGCGCCTGCCACAACGCCCAGCTATTTTTTGTTGCAGTTTGGCCAGAGCCAGGTTTGAACCTGCCACCCTCGGTATATGGGGCTGGTGCCCTACTCACTGAGCCACAGGCACCGCCTCCTAATACAGGATTAATTTCTAAGATACATAAAGAAATCCTATAACTCAACACCAAAGGACAAACCAATTCAAAAGAAGACATACAAAGGGCCAGTTATGAATGTCGTTAACGCCACTGAATTACGCTAATTATGTTACCACAATAAAAGCTTTCCAAAAAGAAAACAATGATGAGGTTTAAATGATTTGCCAGCATTCTCCATGCTGGGGGGGGAGGGGGGAGGGCAGGAGGGAAGAAAGCTAAATACATGACAAAGCTAGGATTCTATAAACCCTAAGCTCCCGTTTCCCCTTCAGAGAACTGAAAACAGCAAGGTCTGTCTTCTCAGCATTTTTTTTCTTTTCTTTTGACTTAAACAAACAGAAAACTTGGCTCGGCACCAGCCACATACACCTAAGGTGGTAGGTTCGAATCCAGCCCGGGCCCGCCAAACAACAATGATAGCTAACAACCAAAAAACAGGCAGGAGTTGTGGCGGGCGCCTGTGGTCCCAGCTACTTGGGAGACTGAGGCAGGAGACTCGCTTGAGCCCAGGAGTTGGAGGTTGCTGTGAGCTGAGACACCACAGCACTCTACCCATGGGGACAGCTTAAAGTTCTGTCTCAAAAAAAAACCCAGACAACTTACCATCCCATAGTTCTAGAGGCTAAAAGTCCAAAATAAGTGTTTACAACGTTGGTTCAAGGCCGGGCACAGTGGCTCATGCCTAGGGTGACGAGATTTTAACATTTGTAAAGTGGGACAGCATGGCCGTGGGGCGGGGGCAGGGCAGGGCCTGACAACAATGAACTGCTTATCAAAGTTTGCTCGATAATCACTTCTCAAGAATTATTTGTTATTATTACAGTCTAACATTATAAAATTAACAAAAATAATATAAAAACTCATATTCTGGGAAAATAGCCACATGGCAGCGGAAAACCGGATATTCCCTTCCTGTTCTCCTGCCCGTTGGTGCATTCTTTCCAAAAATCGGGACTTTTTAAAAAACGCCGTGGGATGCAGGACAAATTGTTAAAAGGTGGGACATCTGGTCACCCTACTCATGCCTATAATCTTAGCACTCTGGGAAGCAAGGCTGGTCAATTCCTTGAGCTCAGGAA
The DNA here is from genome assembly GCF_000181295.1 of Otolemur garnettii. NCBI lineage: Eukaryota > Metazoa > Chordata > Mammalia > Primates > Galagidae > Otolemur > Otolemur garnettii. The sequence continues at coordinate 320,581 of NW_003852720.1, forward strand.
CTCAAGACCAGCCTGAGCAAAAGCAAGACCCCATTTACTAAAAACCAAAAAAAATTAGCCTGGAGTTGTGGAGGGCACCTATAGTCCCAGCTACTCATGAGATGAGGCAAAATGAGCCCTAGAGTTTGAGGCTGCTGGGAGCTATGATGCAAATTAATTCCTTTCTCTTGGCTTGCTGGCGAGTTTGAACCCAGCCTGGGCCTGCCAAACAACGACGACGGCTGCAACCAAAA
>NW_003852720.1:321226-326683 GCF_000181295.1 Otolemur garnettii
TGACAATAGTCACAGTAACCTCAGTATAGGAGGAGGTTCTGTGAGCTGTGATGTCACAGCACTCTACCCAGGGGGATAGCTTGAGGCTCTATCTCAAAAAAAAAAAAAAAAAAAGAAAGAAAGAAAGAAAGAAAAGAAAAGAAAAGCATACCCTTCAACCTTTTCCTAACACCACACAGCTAGCACTGTGCCTTGGTCTAGCCTGATTTTTCCACTTCCATTTTCTGTCATATTCTAGGAGATATGTAGTCACCAAAGTCTGTAACACAGCAGCAAGAAGATTTTCATTTGGTCAAGTGAAAGACAGGGAAGCTTCTTTTTGTTCCAAGAATATCATAACCTCGGAGACACTGCAACCAGCTTTCTGGGCACAAGGTAAAGATGGAACAAAAGCTAAATGGAAGACCCAGCTGCCATTATTTTCCTGAAATCTCCATCTGGTTATTAAAGTTATAGGTGTAGGCTGGGCATGGTGATTCCTAGCACTCTGGGAGGCTGAGGCAGGTAGACTGAGCTCAGAAGTTTAAGACCAGCTTGAGCAAGAATGAGACCCCATCTATACTAAAACTAGTCAGGCATTGTGATCAGGGCCTATATAGTCCCAGCTACTCTGGAGGCTGAGGCAGGAGAGTTGTTCAAACCCAAGAGTCTGAGGCTGCTGTGAGCTACAATGATGCCATGGCACTCTACCCAGGATGAGAGTGAGACTCTGTCTCTAAATTAATTAATTAATTAATTGTTGGGGTTTAGTGGCACCAAAGGGTTACAATACAGCCCCTAAACATAAAACAAGCTACAGAGAACAAAGAACAGAAAGACCAGGCCAGAGCCAGCTAGAAGTCAGCCAGTAGGTGCTAACAAGGAACACAAAGAACCGGGCCTCACAGCTAAATAGGGGAAATAACAAACCAGAAAAAATCTTGGCAATTCAGGCTCCTTGGCTGTAAGGCCTCCTGGCTCTTACAATTATACTTGTATTAGTGACAAAAAGAGCCCCACTTAAATGTTTCACTCATATTCAACAGTGCTGTTTTCTGGAATTAAAATAAATTCCAGGGCAGCGCCTGTGGCTCAAAGGAGTAGGGTACCAGCCCCATACACCAGAGGTGGTGGGTACAAACCCAGCCCTGGCCAAAAACTGCAATAAATAAATAAATAAATAAATAAAAATAAATTCCACTTCCAGGGTGGAATGAGGGGAGACAGAAGTGGTTTTCGGGGTCGGTGCCTGTGGCTCAAGCAGCTCAGGCGCCAGCCACATATACCTGAGTTGGTGGGTTCGAATTCAGCCCAGGGCCGCCAAACAACAACGCTGCAACCAAAAAAATAGCCTGGCATTGTGGCGGGCGCCTGTAGTCCCAGCTACTTGGGAGGTGGAGGCAGGAGAATCGCTAGAGCCCAGGAGTTGGAGGTTGCTATGAGCTGTGTGATGCCACAACACTCTACCCAAGGTGACAGCTTGAGGCTCTGTCTCAATAAAAAAAGTGGTTTTCGTCCAGCTACTCAGAGGTCTGCTGGACACACTGTTTGTGCTTGGTTGTGAGTTCCAGAATGGATTTATTGGCTGGGCATGGTGGCTCACGCCTGTAATCCTAGCACTCTGGGAGGCCGAGGCAGGTGATGAACTCAAGCTCTTGAGTTTGAGACTAGCCTGAGCAAAAGCGAGACCCTGTCTCCACTGAAAGTAGAAAAACTGAGGCAAGAGGATCACTTAAGCCCAAGAGTTAGAAATTGCTGTGAGCTATGATGCCACAGCACTTTACCCAGGGTAATGACTCTATCATAAAAAAAAAAAAATAGAATGGATCCATTTTAATAAGTTCCACATAAACCAGCCCTCAAGTGCAGCAGAAGTGCTGAATCTCCAAGGAGAAAATGACAATAGTCACAGTAACCTCAGTATAGGAGGACGGACTAATACAGAAGGCCCTAAACAAAGTTTTTTCTAGGCCAGGCATGGTGGCTCAAGCCGGTAATCCTAGCAATCTGGGAGGCCGAAGTTAGTAGACAGCTTGAGCAAAAGCGAGATCCTTCTCTACTAAAAATAGAAAAACTGGGTGGCGCCTGTGTCTCAAGGAGTAGGGCGCTGGCCCCATATACCGGAGGTGGCAGGTCCAAACCTGGCCCTGGCCAAAACTGCAAAAAAGGAGAAAAAGAAAAACTGAGGCAAAATTATCACTTGAGCCCAAGAATTGAAGGTTGCTATGAGCTATGATGCCACAGAACTGTACCCAGGGTGACTTGAGACTATTTCAAAAAAAAGTTTTTTCTGCATTTTAATTGCCTAAAAAAGCCTATGCATTTGGATCCCAGCTTCACCACTTACTAAGAATAAAGTGTGTTTTATTTTTATGGGACAGAGTCTCACTATGTCACTTGGTAGAGTACTGTGGCATCACAGCTCATAGCAACCTCAAATTCTTGGCTTAAGTGATTCTTTTGCCTCAGCCTCCAGAGTAGCTGGGACTACAGGCACCCACCACAACACCCGGCTCTTTTTTTTTTGGTGCAGTTGTCATTGTTGTCTAGCAGGCCAAGGCTGGGCTCGAACCCACTGGTGTTCGTGGCCGGTGCCCTGCCCACTGAGCTATGGGTGCCGCCTTAATAGTGTATTTTAAATATTGGTTCTTAAAACTAAGTACCAGGATAGTCTAGATTCACACAGAAAGCTGTGCATGTTCTTGTGGGAGGAGAAGCAGCAGAGACCAATAGAGTCTGAAAAAGCAAACTTCAGTCACCAAAAGCTTGGGTTCAGAAGTCTTAACCTCTGTATAAAGTCCTAGGAAAGGGCCTACTGTGCCACTTTCCATGCCTGTTTTAGTGCTGAACCTCATTCCCCACTAGGGGGCAATCTAAGCAGATGTTAGCGCCTTCATTTGGCCAATCTAATAACCACACATGCTTCTGTGCAAATGGAATCATCTGGTTATCAATGCTCACTGATAGCTACATTAACAGTTTTTACCCTAGCCAAGCCAGCACTTCTGGGTATCTTAAACACATAGCACTAATCAAAATTTTTTTTTTTCCTTTGAGACAGAGCCTCAAGCTGTCCCCCTGGATAGAATGCTGTGGCATCACAGCTCACAGCAACCTCCAACTCCTGGGCTCAAGCGAGTCTCTTGCCTCAGCCTCCCAAGTAGCTGGGACTACAGGCACCCGCCACAACACCTGGCCATTTTTTGGTTGCAGCCATCATTGTTGTTGGGCAGGCCCGGGCTGGGGATTTGAACCCGCCACCTTAGGTATATGTGGCTGGCGCCTTAGCGGCTTGAGCCACAGGCACCGAGCCAAGAGATAGAGTCTTAGTTGCCCTCGGTAGAGTGCTATAGCATCACAGCTCACAGCAACCTCCAGCTCTTGGGCTTAGGAGATTCTCTTGCCTCAGGCCCCCAAGTAGCTGGGACTACAGGTGCCCAACACAATGCCCAGCTATTTTTTGTTGCAGTGTGGCCAGGGCTGGGTATGAACCTGCCACCCTCCGTATATGGGGCTGGCGCCCTACTCACTGAGCCTTAGGTGCTGCCCAACACTTGGCTATTTTTAGAAGTGGGGTCTTGCTCTTGCTCAGGCTGTTCTTCAACCTGGGAAACCTGCAATCTACCCACGTGGGCTTCCCAGAGCGTTAGGATTACAGGTGTTAGCTACTGTCCTGGGCCATTTTTGTTTTGTTTTGGTTTTTTTTGAGACAGTATGAGTCTCACTCTGTGCCCTGGGTGGAGTGCCACAGCATTGTCATACCTCACAGCAACCTGAAATTCTTAGTTGGGCTCAAGCAATCCTCCTGTCTCAATCTCCTGAGTAGCTGGTACTAGAGGCATCCACCACAATCCCTGGCTAGTTTTTCTACTTTTAGTAGCGATGGGGTCTCACTTTGCTCAGGCTGGAACTTCATTTTAAGTCACAAGATGAGAGCTAAAATGGGCCTTACAAAGCTAATCTGAACTAGGTGTCTTCCAAAAAAGAGATGACATGCAGCAAGGGAACAAGTTTATCCAAGTCCACCTGTGCCCTTGATCTGATGCCAATAGCACTCAATCAGAATTTTTCATATCCTAAATTATATTAAGCTGGAGACAGGAGTCAAAAACCCCACACCCCTCAGATTGCTGCTTCAGGAACTCAGTTCTTAAAAACTAAGGACTTAGCAGGGTTAAGGTACCATGTGAGAAACAGCCACACTCACAAAGAAAAGAAAAAAAGACTCCATTTTATAACTCAAAAGCCAGAATGAAGCAGTTCCATGCTTTTTTCATTTAAATAAAAGATTTTTATTTACTGCGTGCACAGGGAGAAATCACAGAGTGAAAACCTCCAGTGCCTTTTTTTTAAAATTTCAGATTAATATGAGTGTCTACATGATTAGGTTACAATGTTTGCTCTTAGGTTATGGTCCCTGTTCTAATTGTGTCCTACACCCAGGTGTGCCATATACCCCTTGCATTGTATCCATTAGGTGCACCAATCCCCCCTCCCTCCGCCCACAACTTGAATTAAATTAAGTTGTTAAAAATATGAAACGCTGAGTGGTGCCCGTGGCTCAAAAGGGTTGGGTGCTGGCCCCATATGCCGGAGGTGGTGGGTTCAAACCCAGCCACGGCCAAAAATAAAATAAAATAAAAATATGAAATGCTTCACAAATTTGTGTGTCATCCTTATGCCGGGGCCATGTTAATCTTCTCCAATTTTAGGATATGTGTTATCCAAGAAAGCATTTTTTTTTCTTTTCTTTCTTTTATTTATTTTTTGCAGTTTTTGGCCAGGGCTGGGTTTGAACCCACTATCCCTGGCATATGGGACCAGTGCCCTACTCCTTTGAGCCACAGGTGCTGCCCCCACTATTTTTCTTTTTAATTACAACACCCAAATCAATAACACCTACGGAAAAATGTACCACCACTGAGGTAGTAGGAAAAGAAAGGCTAGATTAAAAAAACAAAATTTGGGGCAGTGCCCGAAGCTCAGTGGGTAGGGCAACAGCCACATACACCAAGGCTGGCAGGTTCTCATTTGGCCCTGGCCAGCTAAAAACAATGTCAATTGCAACAACCAAAGTAGCTGGGCATTGCAGTAAGCGCCCATAGTCCCAGCTGCGTGGGAGGCTGAGGCAAGAGAATTGCTTAAGCCCAAGAGTTTGAGGTTGCTGTGAGCTGTGATGCCATGGCACTCTACCGAGGGCGACACCTTGACACTCTCTGCTTCAAAGAAAAAAAACAACTAGAAATTGAAAGAAATGTGGCCAGTCAGTCATGTTCAGGTTTTACAAGCACAGGCTTCCAAAATGATCTTTGATTCTGAGACTTCAAATAAATAACCTTGATATTTCACCTGAAACCTAGCTCAACCCTTCATTTAAAAAAAAGTTTTTATGGGCGGTGCCTGTGGCTCAAAAGGGTAGGGCACCAGCCCCATATGCCAGAGGTGGTGGGTTCAAACCCAGCCCTGGCCAAAAACTGC
>NW_003852720.1:327400-328742 GCF_000181295.1 Otolemur garnettii
TCATTGTTGTTTGGCGGGTCCGGGCTGGGGATTCGAACCCACCACCTTAGGCGTACGTGGCTGGTGCCTTAGCGGGTTGAGCTATAGGCGCCGAGCCGTAACAGTAAATTCTTATAAATTAAACTATCATATTATATAACAGAATGGATTTTTTTTTAATCTATAAGGTTATTTGTGCCTAAAGCTAATTTATAAGATTTTATGAGCCTGTGTACTTATCTAAAGGAAAGGAGAGGAATGGATTTGGGAAGTGTGAACGTAAGTGGTGGTTATGAGCAGGTGTGCAAGCTGAACACTGTTTGCACTACTACCAGCAGTCCCAGATATCAGCCTCAGTTAAAGTTTCAGTTCTCAATGCAGTTGCCTGCATGGCAAAGGGTGCAGTTGCCATGTGAGGTAAGTTTGGGTAGAAATGGCCCACTGGTGCTACTCCTAAGATGGAGCATGAATAAATGAAACATCAAGCTGTAGCTTCTTCAATTGTTCCTTCAAAAGCAGTAATTCTGCATCATATTTCCAGAATTCACTTATGCCAAGATTGATAGCATTAAATCTTCGTTGAAGTCCTTTCTTCAGGTTTTCAACATCTTTGGCAGGCTCTTTTGCCATCTGGTATCTTAGGTGATTTAAACCTTGATCTTTTCCAAAGGTCATGCAGTGTTCTTTGTTTCTTCAGTTTCGGTGTCACAATTTCCTACTGTTAGGGAGGAACTGTGACATGGTGTGCCTTGTGCTGGTTCTACACCCAGAGGAGTCAGATACTTTGTGTTCGTTCGATGGTTGCTTGTGTGGGATGTGTTTGGGGGTAGAGTGAGTGGAGTGTGGGAAGACAGTAGTGGTTTTCGTCCAGCTACTTAGAGGTCTGGGACATGGTTGTTGTGGTTGGTTGTAAGTTCCAGAATGCATTTTTTTTTTTTTTAAGAAGTAGGGGTTTCCTTTGTTGCCCAGGCTACTGTAGCAGGTTACAAGGCATCATTATAATCATTACAGCACAATCACAATGTAGCCTCCCAGGCCTGGTCTCAAGTGATCCTCCTGGGGCTGAGTACCTGAAACTAGAGGCACATACCACCATACCTGGCTACAGAATGGATTTTTATTTTTTTATTTTATTTCATTTTTTTTTAATATTTTGTTTATTCATTTCTTTAATTTTTTTGTTGTTGTTGCAGTTTTGGCTGGGGCCGAGTTTGAACCTGCCACCCTTGGTATATGGGACCGGTGCCCTACTCCCTAAGCCACAGGCACTGCCCTCATTTTATTTTTTTGAGACAGTATCACTTTGCCACCCTCAGTAGAGTGTTGTGACATCACAGCTCACAGCAACCTCAAAGTCTTTTTT
>NW_003852720.1:328942-332116 GCF_000181295.1 Otolemur garnettii
TGGGGATTCGAACCCGCCACCTTAGGTGTACGTGGCTGGCGCCTTAGCCGGTTGAGCTATAGGCGCCGAGCCACCTCAAAGTCTTGGACTCAAGTGATTCTCTTGCCTCAGCCTCTCAAGTGGCTGGGACTACAGGTATCTGGACAACGCCTGGCTATTTTTAGAGACAGGGTCTCACTCTTGCTCAGGCTGGTATCAAACCGGTTAAGTTCAGGCAATCCACCCACCTCCGCTTCCCAAAGTGCTAGGATACAGGTATGAGAGCCATCGTGCCCAGTCCAGAATCAATTTTTCTTTTGTTTTAGTTTTTGAGACAGAGCCTCAGGCTATCGCTCTGGGTAGAGTGCCGTGGTATCACAGCTCACAGCAACTTCTAACTCCTGGGCTCAAGCAATTCTCCTGCCTCTACCTCCCAAGTAGCTGGGACTACAGGTGCCTGCCACAACTCCCGGCTATTTTTGGTTGCAGCCATCATTGTTGTTTGGCGGGCCTGGGCTGGATTTGAACACGCCAGCTCAGGTGTATGTGAGCTTGAGCCACAGGTACCAAGCCCAGAGTAAATTTTTAAGTAACAGAAATTATTTTTGGATAAGTTGTATTAGTCCTATTTTCCATATTTTAAAACTGCGCATATTTTTATTTATTTATTTATTTATTTATTGCAGGTTTTTTTGGCCAGGGCTGGGTTATGAACCCGCCACCACCAGCATATGGGGCCAGCGCCCTATTCCTTTGAACCATAGGCACCACCCTATTTTATTTATTTTTACCCTTCACCTGGAACAAACTCCTGTTGCATGCATGTTACTTTTTTAAACCCCAAGAAAAACAACTATGAACAGGGGATTAAGCTATTCTGCCAATAAACAATTGTTAAAAAAAAAAAAAATTGTCAAAAGTGGCATGCTTTACCTCTAGATATGTTGCTCAACGTTTTAGTTTTGCCCTAATAATACATCTATGAGATTCTCCTACACTCCAGTAAGTTAGATCTGTAGCAGTGATTCTAAATGAGAACAGAAGATGTGAACATACAGTGTGAACAAAGTCTTTATATTTTTCTCCCCCCTAACTTTCCCACTACCCCTGCCCCGACAACCTACTGTAATCCAGACTTCAATTTCTTGAAGACACATACTCATTCTATTCCTATTTGGTAGACTCTGCTCCTACCATCTTTCTCACCCTACCACCACTTTGTTGTCCTGTTACCAGGCAGATAACTTACCTTCCCCGTGTTTGTCAGTGAACTGGAAGGCCTGAACCAGTCTCAGAGTCTCATCCACAGAGCGACCAACAGGGAGGTCATTCACAGTGATCTGCCGAAGGGTACCCTTATCATCAATAATAAAGAGGCCCCTGGAATAAAGAGATCGAAAAATCAAAGGAGAAAGAAGTAGTACAGATTTAGAAATCCGCTTTGCTAGAATGACAGACACCTGAAGCACTACAGAAATGGCCTGATCTCTAAAACTGGCTTTGCTTTTAGTGAGTCTTGCATAAAATAATGAAAAATAAGGGACTCAGTGCCCATAGCTCAGTGGTTAGGGCTCTGGCCACATATACCAGGGTTGGTGGGTTTGAACCCAGCCTGGGTCTGCTAAAACAACTACAACAACAAAAAAAACATAGCTGGGCATTAAGGTGGGTGCCTGTAGTCCCAGCCACTTGGGAGGCTGAGGCAAGAGAATCTCTTAAGTCCAAGAGTTGGAGGTTGCTGTGAGCTCTGACGCTGCCACCGAGGGTGACGTAGTAAGACTCTGTCTCAAAAAAAGAAAAAGAAATAAAAATAAGGAAATGAAGGACACTCTATAGATCAGGGCTGTTAGCCTTATTCAAATAAATGGCTAAGAGCCAACTGAAATTTTTTTTTTTTTTTTTTTGAGACAGAGCCTCAAGCTATTCCCCTGGGTAGAGTGCTGTAGCATCACAGCTTATAGCAACCTCCAACTCCTGGGCTCAAGCGAGTCTCCTGCCTCTGCCTCCCACGTAGCTGGGACCACAGGTACCCACCTCAACGCCTGGCTATTTTTTGGGTGCAGCTGTCATTGTTGTTTGGCAGGCCCGGGATGGATTCGAACCCACCACCATAAGTGTATGTGGCTGGGGACTTAGCCACTTGAGCCACAGGCACCGAGCCCTGAATAATTTTTTTTTTTGGAGATAAGGTCTTGCTCTCCAGCTCACCTAGGCTGGAGTGCAGTGACATCCCCATAGCTCAATGCAACCTCAAACTCCTGGGCTCAAGAAGTCCTCCTGCCTCAGACTCCCAAGTAGATAGAACTATTAAAGACATGCACCACCACCCCTGGCTAATTTTTCAATTTTGCTGCATAGACAGGATCTTGTTCTTGCTCAGGTTGGTCTTTTTTAGCTTCTAGCCTCAAGCAATCTTCCCTCTTTGGCCTCCCAAAGTACCAGGATTACAGACAAGAACCATCACACTTAGCCCCTGTTGGATAATTCTGATTACATACCTGAATGAGATGCCTTCATCAGCCTTTAAGACACCATAATCCTGAGCAATGGTGCGCTTGGGGTCTGACACCAAAGGAATGTTCATGGGTCCCAGTCCTCCCTGTTTCTTAGGTGTGTTGATCCTACAACAAAAGAACACAGACATATACAACCATATTCATTCAAGAACATTAACTACACCTATTCCTCCTTTCCCTTCCCTGAATTCCTAATCTAACTCTCAAAAAAACTTTAAAATTTTTCCAGCAGTAAAGCAAATGACTCAGAGCAGTTAAGGTAGGTCCCCAGGATATACTCAATTGTAACTCAGTCTGCTTCTCCTTTGTTGCCAGGTAATCAGAGAGCAACAAGAGAATGTCAAAGCTTTGCACTACTTCCATGAGGAGCCAGGCACCAGTAAAGCCTATTACCAAAACCTCCCAGTAACTGCAAAAAGCTCACATGCCAAATAGACCAAAGGATTTACCACGCCAGGTGACAGAAGTGAGAATCCACAGAAGCACCAATCACTTGGCAGTTAAGTTTCTTAAATTCTTCTGCCCTATCACTGAAAGCAATGATCTCCGTGGGGCAAACAAAGGTGAAGTCAAGAGGGTAAAAGAAGAACACAACATATTTTCCTGCAGGAAAAAACAGAAATCATTGATTAGCCTTTGAAAAAGACTTCCTTGGCTCGGCGCCTATAGCTCAACCGGC